>NW_011887886.1:154181-155963 GCF_000806365.1 Fopius arisanus | reverse complement strand
CCCGCTTTTTTTCTGCCTTGAAAACAGCATGCTTATTAACACAAAAAAAAAGGAAAGTGAGGGGGGAACTTGGCTAGTTTTTGGCTTTATCTCCAGACTGTTTTGGCGTTACCCAGAATGCACCACGTGGAGGTAAAGTCTGTTTGTTTGAACAAGCCCTCCAAATGAGGTAAATATAGAAAAATGAGGAAGCTTTGGATGCAATTGAGGATGAGAGGATGTGTTAGACATTTTAACACTTTTAATTCACTTTAAAATCACAAAAAAACTCTAATTTGCTTGGCTGCCTGATTAACACGCTTTGAAAAACAAAGGAGAATGAAGAAAAACAATGGCGACAAGATTTCATTCGAATTTATATAATTCGTGAAAAATCCGCTAGATGGTATAAAGGTTAAAAAAAAGGCTAGAAATTTTCATATAATATGATATTATAGATTTAGATTTATTTAATGATATATAAAATATAAACCATATTTTTTAAAAAAAAGAGGTCCATTTTGCCCCTTTTTCCCTTTATATCTCGAAATACAGTGTAGAGGGAATTTTTTCATTATTTTTCTCGAACTCGCAAGACAAAATACTACGGGAAACCACCATCAGACTGTGGCGCTAAAGTAATCGGAATTGTACCTTGACCCCTAATAGGGTAGAGGGATCCACCAATCGACACCGGATCGATTGGTAGGCGTGATTAGGGGGTCAGCGTAACGCGACACTGACCTCCGAAAATCAGTTACGCGTTGACCGTGAAACACCACGCACGTGAGTGAAAAGTAAGTAGTGAGACGTGACGAGTGCACCACCCAGAACATCGCATCATACCCAGGATGGCCCAAAAACGGAAAAGAAAGGCATCCAGGGGATCCAAAGTGAGTTTTTACGGTTTTCATTGTATATTTTCCCCTTTTTTGGCGGCTCCCTGATGATTATTGGTGGTTATGAGATTTTTCCGAGCCATGGAAATGGCATCGGTTGTGTCCCCCAAATTTTGGGTTATTTTGAAGAGGTTTGTACAGGGTTTTTCCGAATAATTTCGGCTTGCATTATCCCCCAGTGCGGTTGGGAGGTCATTGGTGTGAATTGTGGGATTTTGAGGGTATTTTTATGTGAATTTTGGGTGAAATTGTCCAAGGTCAACGAACAAGGCCAGTGGTTCTCCCTAGTGGTGCCATCGAGGCAGCCATCGAGCGGCTACGTGCAACAGGTGGGGAATCCCGTGTTAAATTTCCTCGCGGTTATTAATTGGGTTAACGGTGCTAATTATGTAATAATAATTACGCAAACGGGCAGAAGTTATTCTTTCTTGTCGAGAGACGCGTGAGGTAATACGTCTGCGAAACTCGAAAAGCATTGGGGACCAAAAATGGCACCAAAAGTTGATCCATCAAAGGTCGAGAAATCGCCTAAGGGAGAAGAAACGGAGATGGTAGACCCAGAGGGTACCAACCCGAGGAGATATCCTCTAGAGGAAGCCGGAAGTTCTGGCAACTCTCGAGGTAACGATCGTCAAGACGAGCGACGAGGAAGTAGTGAAACCGAGGAGGACTTCTCCGAATGTGAGCAGAAATCCGAGGAGGAAGGACTAGACAGTCGAAAATTACTGTCAGCCAGAGGAAAAGTCGGGCCAGGAAAGAAAATGCCTGCGAAAACTTTAAAAAAGGAGGATGCCAGTGCCGCGGCACTGAAAGCGCTCCTAGAACAGACACGAGTACTCGTGGAACAGGCTCGCACCCTCGCGATCCGGGATGAAAATTCCGCCCCTCGACCACGAGGGAGACC
>NW_011887886.1:132767-149005 GCF_000806365.1 Fopius arisanus | reverse complement strand
CGAGTTGATTGGTGGCTGTGGGGTAACGGATGACCCACAGTCGCTGAGATGCTTAGACTAGGGGGAGAAGGCCCTGGTAGATTTCAGGACAGTTCGCGTTGAGTGCTGGTCTCGAGCGGATGTTTTAGGAGCTCGGGATCAGTTGGTGGCAATAATCCCTGCCGGGGTTATGAAGGGTACATGGTTCCAAGGAATCTTGGAATAGCGAGAGAAGGGGACACTTATGTGTCCCCGATCAGTGAAATGGATTACTTTGAGGCTACGGACGAGAGTCCGCGACTGCAGAGATCCATCCCTAGGGCGAAATCCATGGTGTTGGGGTGGACTAAGGGCTGGAATTCAAGGTGTTTCCCGTCGGTCCGGTCACACGCGCCTCAATATTAGGCTTAGGGGAAGTAGGGCGAAGGTAATGGGCATTTTTCATTCCACGTGAAAATGTCACGTTACAATACATGACAAATGTATCGACTGTCTAACAAAACTAATTCGTCCTGTGCTCAATATTTTTTCAATGGTGCAAATCATTACGGCATTATCAAATGTTTTGTACGGGTGTCTGATTGTCGATGTGGGTCATATTGTGGAGCTGAGTGTGAGGTAAAATACACTGCAGTTCTAACAACTTGTCATGTTGGATTAGCATTCAATGAGAAACGTAATCAGGAAATTTTTAGAATTCACCGTTGTAACGCTATTGATATTTTAATTGCTGTCGATGTTTCAAATTTGTTCACTGTTTGCTTTTATTTGGAGGTGTCAAATAATAATATCGTAGAACCTGTGAATTCAATCGAAATGGAGTGAATTTTTTTATTTCAGTAATGGAACAAGCTTTTGTGGTTTGGAAAAAGGTCGAAAAATGATTGAGATGACTTGATTGATATTAATTGAGAAATTTTTATGTGCAATGAGAAAATCATTGATATTGTCTGGTATGGAATAGACGAGGCGGAATAAAAGACTATGAACAACTTGGTTGATAAAATAAAATTAAAAAATGGTTCAATAACTTTATGTGTAAATTGGTAATAATTGTAGAGATTCCTCAATGGATAGATTATTCAATATAAAGGGAACTATTTCTCATCAGTACACACACTCATATAACATTTACCGAAATCCCTCATCCCGAAGTACATATTCAAAAATTCGATTTTTTTTTACATCCAATCATATTCTTGGCAAAAAAAAACATTCAATATTGTTTTCTTAAATTAAATAGCTCTAATCCTATTTCCAACATAAATTATTGAATTCTACATGCCCCCCAAAATGTGTAGTCAATTATCAAATCATCTAGACATTGAAAAAAGGCACAAATGCCCGTGACTTATAGACTATTCGTCGGTTGTCAATAAATATCTCGGAATCAAAGGCATAATAAAATCGATTTGTTATATTTTTTTCCATGAGCACAAAATGTAAATTATCTTCCTATCCACATAACGGGAAGACAGTGTAGGGCCTTTTCTGTGTGGTGTAATGTTTGATTGATAAGTGAATTTATCATTGAATTTAATTGAATTGATAATTCAATTGAAGTGCATGTTCGCGAGTACGAGTCTCTCCACATCAGATTACTGCCGCACTGGGTCCTCATTCAGGAAACAAAAACATGAAAAATGATTAAGTCTATATTTTGCCTGGGTAGACGCGAGTATGCCAGCGTCTCTGGCATAGGTGGCAGTGACGCTCCCGTACTGGCGTCGTCCGACGCAGACTGCTGGAGATCTGCGGAGATACGAAGAAGATCTCTCACAGTCTCACAGTCACACATACCTAATATTTTTATCCCAAGACCCCACAAATTCCACGACCGATTCCACCTTCCTACATCCAGGTTTTTGGGCTCCGTATTATAATGCCTATGCAGCATCTCCTGTTAGATATCCTAGTCAAGTACAGTCCAGTTAAGTTTCTAGAGAGGGAATGGCAAAAGCTGGCGTCTCGCAGCGACCACCCCTTATAGCAGGTTCTTTCGGTCCCTACTATAATACACTAAACAAGGCGTTAAAACACACGAAAAATTGGGGCATAAAGAATGAAAAGAATTTCTTGTCGAGCTTATAGAACAGCAAAAATATTCGGGCAAACGGTCGCGTTCAAATCTTGTCAGAAGTATTAAAGGCTAAGACTTTATTATGGTTTAGGAAATTTCGATCTACTCAATTGGATTGGACGGAGTTCAAGGCAAAATATGTGGAAACGTTGGTTAATGGCGATTCGGAAACAACACTCTAATAAAAAAGGTAGGATTGTACCCAAAGAATCTGCTTTCGAATATACCGCTGACATGGAAAACATGGATCGTAGACTACCAATCGAAATCTTCGAAACGATTCAATTGAACAGCATCCGGAAAATGCCGAGAGATCCCGATAGGGTTATATTACCGACTTCGATAACCGAATTGACCGTAGCCCAGGGGGGTGAAACTACGGTTTCACCGTGGCCTCACAACTGTCCTCGTCCACTTGATGGCGCTAGCATCGTCTGTCCGGGTAGAAGGCGGGGCTGCGGTACTAATAAGACGAATGGAGCGGGTTTCAATAGAAAAACTCACGCAATTTCATTTTTTTTTTATTCATCTATATAAAATTATTAACATTCAATTATATTAAATTTAATTTTACAAAAATAGAGGTAATTTGAAAACTTATAATAATATAATCAGAAAAAGAACGTACAAAATCAAGACTTACACCATTTAGCTGCTTTTTTTTTCACCTGATTAGACTTCTCCTGCTCGCGATTGATGCGATTACAATATTGCTGCATTCTAGCCATTGTGAAATAACGAATAATTTGCAACAATCTTTCAGATCCATGTATTTCACAGGGGAATGATGTTCGATTGGACGCGTAAACATCATTTAAAATTGACTCAAACGGATCATTAGATTCACAATGTCTTTGAAAGCAACTTTCTATATAAAGAATGAATCGAAAGAGGTGTGAATTGGGATGGTATAAAACTGAGTCTGAAGTAACTTGCGTTAAGCATGCTTGTGGGAGAGTGGGGCCATCAGAAGGATTCAGGAACGCTTTTATACAAGTGAGACATTTTTCTGTATCCATCAACCGTTTAACTATTTCTGATGTTAAACAATACAATATGCAGTGAATAACATCAGCGCTTGCGTAGTCATGGTCGACGATGTGTTCTACTGTCCAATCGTCATTTGTAATAAGCTGGTCTAATTTCGCAAGAATTTCATTTTTCTTTGCATTCAAGGAAGATTTATCAAAAATTGTTCTCAATTCGATCATATTCAGAAGTGGTTTGGGAGGATTATGATCAAGTAGAGAGCAATTGCCAGTTTTTGGAGGTTTTAAGACACTGAAGGTAGAGAGAATTTTGTATAAATGCAGGAAAGTGGGTGTTGATGGGTGGTCATTACATCCTCCTGCCTGCCTCACACATCCGAAGAATTGCTAATACAAGAGGGAATTTTCCGAAAAAAATATTAACAAATGTAAGACGAGAACAAAAACGTAGCGCTCATCAATTCAATCTACCAATTGAGAAAAGAATGACAGATAAGTGGACAGTTTAGAGAGGGAAAAATAGAGTTCAAATAAGCATTTGGTTAATGAGAATGAGTATGGATGAAAACCTAAGATGGGCTTTAAATAGCTAGTAACAAAAAACAAAAAGCGATGGCAGACTAATCGTATGTATGTACATGATCGACGATTGTTACTTACGCATTCTACATTACATTTTAAGCGTCGAATATGTATAAAAACAAACCTCCAACGCGTCCTGGTTTATTCTCCCAGTGAGAACGAAAGGAAAATCATACTTGTCTGTTAAATACTCGACAAGACTCAATGTAGACATTAAGGTGACACGAAGACCCTCAGCCGTGTCTGAGGTGAGAAATTTATCGCGATGGATTTTTCCTTCTTTGACGTACCCTTCCCAGTTGTTCTGGGTATCAAGGGATTTCTTCAATTCCTGGAGAAAATTGAGCAAGAATGAGAGATAATTCCAAAAATTAATTTTACGTACCTTATAGTCCAAATTATCGGGGGCAACACCATGCATTTCTTCTTTTCTATTTAAGGCATCGAAGAGATTATTCATCCATTTACAGAAGTCTGCAGTCTGCTCACTGTCCTCTAATCCCGGATTGTGGTGGTATGTTTTTAATCCACGATAAACAGCATTACATACCTACAGGACATACCAAATAAAAGAAAGATGAATGATGAGGATATACAAGGAAAATGCAAGAACATTTTGAATGAGACTAATCCATTAAATCATGTTGAGAAAAATATTTCAGTAAAGTCAAAAAAATCTAGTCAAGTTACTTGAACAGCGAGTGAAACTCGCATTTTCGCTGAACTATTCAAATGAATATGGTGCCGCCTCAATTTTGGGCACAAGAGGAGTTGGATAGGGCCAGCATGAGCCTTATCAACTTCGTGGAGAATCTTAATATGCTCCCATTTAATGTCCGGCGCCTCTGGCTCCATCTAGAAATGTAGAAAAAAAATTAACATTGAGTTGCAGTTCAAATATTAATTAAACACTCTAACGCCACAACACAACAGAACGTAACTGTAGATCACATCCACATACACACCTGCATTGATCCTTTCGCCTCTAGTCGATTCCGTATGCACTTTATCAAATGCGGAGCATCTGAGAATACGAAAATTTTACGCCGGTGATCCATTGGGTGAGGAAAATTGCACTTCGGATTTTCATATTTTCCGCTAACTTGTACATTCTCATGTGACCAAAACTTCCTGTTTGTCCTCGCCCCATCTGTTACCACGCCATGAATTTGTGCCCCAATACCCTCTATAAGAATTATTGCCTTGAATATTAAAGATACCAGCACGTCTCCTTTCACAGGTCCTCTGGATGCAAAGACTGCGATGGGTTGGGTATATTTGTCAGCGATTGGCTGAAACATAATCACCAATCCGTGGTTGGCCTTGTCACTGAATCCTGAAGACGATGGACCATCTTCTCCAAAATCTTGCAATCCCGTATACGTTAAATTGGTACTGTTGACAGTAACACTCTCGCGGGTGAACATCTCATCTAGCAGTAGTATCCCATGTTTTTGATGCTCGCTCTTATTGTTGAATGATTTTTTTAGGATCTCAAAAAATTTTGGATCAAATCCACAGCTCGAATTGATGGATGATAAATACCGGAAATTATCTTTTTGCAACTGAAATTTTGATTCTTGGCATAAGATGGACAAAAAGAGAATGGAAAATGTGAAATTTATTTCTTACTTGCGTACAGTCCGGATTGAAGGTAATGGCAGGATTTGATTCGTCTGGAGAAGCCTATAAGTCGATGGAGACTTCATATGCATCAACAGGGCTAAGATCATCGACTCCTCGCTATATCTCTGGCCGTTGCCTTTCTGACATTTTGCTGAGGCTATAATTTGTTTCAATGTTACAAATTGATTGTGGGTGATATGATCAGCCTCCAAAATTTCTGCTAATTTTTGGTTTTTAATCTGGGATAATTTGAGTCGACAGTCTTCCACTTCTTTCTTCATCAATTCAATTTTTTTTTCGGCTCTTACTTTGGCTCTTTCTGCACTGCGAACTTTCATCCTCATGGTCAGCCATTGTCGACGCATTTTTGGAGAGATAGGAATTTTCCGTTTGTTTAAAGTCTCGTCCTTCTTCAGCCTCTCTATCCTCTTCGCCACCGTGTTCTTCGCCTTTCGACAGAAATTACAAATGTAACCATTAGTAATAACAAGAGAACATGCGATATGTCTCCATGACTCTCCAGGATCTTTCTTGACAGTTTTACAATCGATGAATGGCATGATCCAATGCAGAAAGTACCTTCTGCAGCATTTCAACGCTTTGAACCGTGGATTCCACGTGAAATGTTGATGGATTCATCCTTTTCTCCAGAATACTGATGGCCATATGGAGATCTTCACTCACGACAATTTCTTTCGATGTATATATCTTATATTCGTTTCTCACATAAGCAAATGTTCGTTTTGACAGAACCAAAATGGCTCTGTCATCTCGAGACATATGCTCCATAGTGCACTTAGCTGGGAGTCTGATATCCTGCACTAGATCTTTTAATTTCAACCTCAAAATATTATTCACTCCAATTTCTGTGGGACCAACAGTATTTTCTGTTGATGTGGATGGTAACCAGATAGATCTAGTATCTGAACCTGGAGGACTTGGAACACTGAAACTTTGGCAATCAGACGAATAACCACAATTGCACAGGGAATGCTAGTTTTGAGGGATGAACTGCAATCATCATTCACTGAGCCTGATTTACTCACACAGACAGTCCATGAAAATTGTGAAGGGACAGCTCCTTCTTTTCGACGAATACTTTTATAAGGAACTTTCATTAAGATTGTACCATCGGGATTATTTATCACTTTATGTGTTAACACTTCACTTGGCAAAAAATGATTTTTGCAGATGGGATCTCCAGTCTTCAGTAAGGGCAGTCTCGTTGCTGTTTTCCATTGAGACAACTGTCCGGTGTCTTTTGGAGCTGTCAAAAAAGGTCCTTTTTCGGGGTTGGAGTCATATCCTGTCGTACATCCGAGTATCTTACACCTCGGCATTTTAATAATTTATTCAATCACTATCCACCACATAAATTATGTATTAAATCGAATTTGACAGATCGGACAGGCCTAATACACTTTGATTGTTGAACACTATTTGGGGTTAGATCGGACGATGTAAACAGGACAGACGATATTAGCGACACGCCGCGGAGTAGTACCATCGAACGACAGTTGTGTGGCTACGGACTTCTGTAGCGGATACCGTTGAGTTTCACCCCACTGGTGGCTACGGACTTCTATAGAGGATACCGTTGAGTTTCACCCCCCTGCCGTAGCCGTTTAATCGCGGGCCCCATGGCACTGTGCATTTGGAAGAAATCTATTTTTTTTATTAACATTTCAAACTTTTTTCTTCATAAATATGTAGGTGGTAATTTAGTGAAATTTAGGAGAACATTATCAGAATTTAGGAGTAATTACTTTTCGTTTAATTGAATTTTCTTTTTTGTCAATAATAAAGAGCAGAAGTTATACTTAAAAAAATCAAAAATAATTGGAATCGATAGAGAATAATTTGGTGGTCATTACAATTAAGGTTTAATGATTAAGGAGTCAAGGCCCGGCCTTCTCGTCGTGGGAAAATTTTGGTGACTTTTACCCCCCCACAGTTTGCGGCAGACTTCGAAGCTCCATCTAAAAAATACACGGTCGATAAGAGAAAAAGTGACAAATGGACACACGTTTCCAGGGCCGTCTGGGGCTCCGAAGTGAGGGCGCCAAATGTTCGGGCACCGTTTCGAAAAAAATTGGAACGATTAAAGATTTTTCATTTGAATTTATAGGGGGTGGAATAAAAGAGTAGTGGGAATGAGAAATCCATTTTTATTCATTTTTTTAAACAAACAGGCGCATGACGGTAAAGAAGGGGGGAGGGGGCATGGATGCGAGGGTGACACGAGAGTTTGGGAATCGGATGAATCTGTCGAAAAAAAATGAAGGATTGAGAGTGGCATGAGTATGGCAGGGTAAAATAGGGGGTTGATGGTGCAGTGAGTGCATGTGTGAAAATGAAGGGTTGAGAATGTGGTGAGTGTGGCAGGGTAAAGTAGGGGACTGATGGTTAATGCATGTGGGAAAATGAAAGGTCGAGGCTGTGATGAGTCTGGCAGGGTAAAAAAAGGGGTTGATGGTAGAGTGAGTGAAGGAAAACAATGAAGGGTTGAAGCTGGGATGAGTGTGGCAGGGTAAAATAGGGGTTGATGGTGGAATGAGTGCAGGTGGGAAAATGAAGGGTTGAAGCTGGGATGAGTGTGGCAGGGTAAAATAGGGGGTTGATGGTGGAGTGAGTGGAAGGAAAAAAATGAAGGGTTAAAGCTAGGATGAGTGTGGCAGGGTGAAATAGGGGTTGATGATGGAGTGAGTGCAGGTGGGAAAATGAAGGGTTGAGGCTAAGATGAGTGTGGCAGCGTAAAATAGGGGTTGATTGTGGAGTAAGTGCATGTGGGAAAATGAAGGGTTGAAGCTGGGATGAGTCTGGCAGGGTAAAATAGAGGGTTGATGGTTAAATGAGTGGAAGGAAAAACATGAAGAGTTGAGGCTGAGATGAGTGTGGCAGGGTAACATAGGGGTTGATGGTGGAGTAAGTGCACGAGAAAAATGGACGGTTGAGGCTAGGACGAGTGCCTCCCGGTGAGATGAGGGTTTAGCATGCGATAATACGCCTTCTCCTGCCATAAACCCCCTATTTTACCCTGCCGCACTCATCCCAGCTTCAACCCTTCATTTTTTTCCTTGCACTCACTCTACCATCAACCCCCTATTTTACCCTGCCAGACTCATCCCAGCCTCCACCCTTCATTTTCCCACCTGCACTCACTCCACCATCAACCCCTATTTTACCCTGCCACACTCATCCCAGCTTCAACCCTTCATTGTTTTCCTTCACTCACTCTACCATCAATCCCTTCTTTTACCCTGCCAGACTCATCACAGCCTCGACCTTTCATTTTCCCACATGCATTAACCATCAGTCCCCTACTTTACCCTGCCACACTCATCCCAGCTTCAACCCTGCATTTTTTTCCTTGCACTCACTCCACCATCAACCCCCTATTTTACCCTGCCAGACTCATCCTCATCATTTTCCCACCTGCACTCACTCCACCATCAACATCTATTTTACCCTGCCACACTCATCTCAGCCTCAACCCTTCATTTTTTTCCGTGCACTCTCTCCACCATCAATTCGCTATTTTACCCTGCTACACTCATCCCAGCTTCAACCCTTCATTTTTTTCCTTGCACTCACTCCACCATCAACCCCCTATTTTACCCTGCCAGAGTCATCCTCATAATTTTCCTACCTGCACTCACTCCACCATCAATCCCCTTTTTTATTCTGCCACACTCATGCCAGCTTCAACCCTTCATTGTTTTCCTTCCCTCGCTCCACCATCAACCCCCTATTTCACCCTGCCAGACTCATCCCAGCCTGGACCCTTTATTTTCCCACATACACTAACCATCAGTCCTCTATTTTACCAGCCATACTCATCTCAGCTTCAACCCTTCATTTTTTTCCTTGCGCTCATTCCACCATCAACCCCCTATTTCACCATGCCAGACTCATCCTAGTCTCGAGCCTTCATTTTCCCACATACACTAACCATCAGCCTCCTCTTTTACCCTGCCACATTCATCCCAGCTTCAACCCTTCATTTTTTTCCTTGCACTCACTCCACCATCAACCCCCTATTTTACCCTGCCACACTCATGCCACTCTGAATCCTTCATTTTTTTCCGACGGATTCATCCGATACTCAAACTCTTGTATCACCCTCGCATCCATGCCCCCTCCCCCCTTCTTTTCCGTCATGCACCTATTTGCTTAAAAAAATTAATCAAAATTGATTTTTCATTCCCCACTACTCTTTTATTCCACCCCCTATAAATTCAAATGAAAAATCCTCAATCGTTCAAATTTTTTTCGAAACGGGGCCCGAACATTTGGCACCCTCACTTCGGAGCCCCAGACGGCCCTGGAAACGTGTGCCCATTTGTCACTTTTTCTCTTATCGACCGTGTATTTTTTAGATGGAGCTTCGAAGTCTGCCGCAAATTGAGGGGGGGGTAAAAGTCACCAAAATTTTCCCACGACGACAAGGCCGGGCCTTAACTCCTTAATTATTAAACCTTAATTGTAACGACCACCAAATTATATCGATTCCAATTATTTTTGATTTTTTTGAGAATAACTTCTGCTTATTATTATTGACAAAAAAAAAATCAATTAAACGAATACTAATTACTCTTAAATTCTGATAATGTTCTCCTAAATTCCACTAAATTACCACCTACATATTTATGAAGAAAAAAGTTTGAAAAGTTAATAAAAAACAGATTTCTTCCAAATGCACAGTGCTCCGGGGACCGCGATTAAACGACTACGGTCAATTCGGTTATCGAGGTTGGTAATATAACCTTACCGCCATCTCCCGGCATTTTCCGAACGCTATTTTCATGCTCTCTTTTGCCCATTATATATTTTTTATAATTTATCCCAAAATAATCAACAAATATCGCCAAATGCATCAAATAAGCCACCTTATTCATCCCATATCATTCTTTCATCTGCTTTCATCAATTTCTACCTGTTTTTCATCCAAAAATTGCATCCACGCAATATCCACGCAACATACACTCTACATGCACGCTATAGCGTTGATGATAGTTTGCTAGGGTTACAACTCCCACAATCGAAGCCCCAGTCCAGTCAGCCGCGTCTCTAGTCGGCCCATAGGCACAGAACGTCGTTAGGAGTGCACTGCGTAAGAGTAGGACATTTGCCGAGTAATGCTCTCAAATCGGTATTTTAATCTGTCATGATTGTACGACTTCTGGATGCACAACCTACTCGTGTCCCTGGTGTGCGGAGCACGCCCGGGAGAATCAGCCGACAGGGTCAAGACTAGACTCTCTGCAAGATAAGTTGACCTGGATAAACAATATCGCAGGGAGCCCGTCGAAGGATAATATGAAGCAATTCGAGTTAATTCCTATTGATTAAAGGAATGGCCAACGCCAACAGCAAATTATGCAATGTCGAATCCTGAGAGATGTACTTCTTCTCTAAATGAAGGGCTGAAAGCAGTTAAGCCGAGTCAAGTTATGCCGGGAGCAATTTCAGTAAATCATGTAAAATTTGGTGGATTCTCGTCAGGTCTTGTAAGGTCTAGTTCAGTATCGTCAAGTTAAGTGGAGTCAGTACGGAACAGTCTATTTTAGTACCAGCAAATAAAGTACAGCCAGGTAAAGCACAGGTTAGTTCAGTACCGGCAAGCAAAGTATAGTCTAGTAGAGTATTATTGAGTGTTTCAGTCAGTATCGTCAAGTATACTGGAGTTACAGGAAAATCAATCGAGTCTAGTTGAATCTAGTCAGACTTTCAGTCCAGTAAGGTAAGTTTTGTCGAGTGAATCCTTTACGGGCGGGAAAAAAGTAAGATCATCAATATTGGTACAAAATAAAATGTTTCCTCCAGACGTTAACCTCACTGAAGGGAATAACGAAACAAGTTTGCAGTCTCACTGGCGAAATGCTCGTAAGGAAGGATTCAAGTCAATGCATTGATAGATACCAAGATCGTGGAGACCCGGTCAACACAGGAGCTCAATATTCTCATTTGGGCACGATAGGGCGCGAAATAGGCGGCGAACTAATGCTCCCATTATAGTCAAAACGAACTAAAGAGGTCGTAGTAGCAGATGAGAATTAAATTTTAGTCTAAAGAACAATAATGATACCCACAATGATCAGTGGAATCACGAAAACTAGAATTTCGCATCACCCCTAGTCTATCGACAGATTGTATTCTAGAAATGGACTCGATTATTTTATGTGGATTTAGTATCGACGGGTATACCCACACGTGGAGTATGCAGGGTATTCCCGTAGCCTTTCCATTTTTGAGGTCATCTCCTAATGATAAAAAACTTTACGACTGTTGGGGTATTGCTGAACTAGAGAACATCCAAAAAACTGGGTAAAAGGAATTTCTCAGCGATAATGTCTAGACTTTACCAGTAGAATTTGGGTTGACTTACCTAGTAGGACGTCTCATTGATGTCGATGGTCACCCACCAGTTCTTCAACGTTGCTATCCCACTTCTTCCAAGTTACGCGAAGTACTTTATGACGAGATAAGTAGATAAGCAATAGCGGTTCTGAATATAGGGATGTGATCGGCGGTGCGGGCGGGAGAGGATGAGGCTATGAGGGAGGGTAATGTTGGTTTCTGCTCGACTCTCGATCGGTAATTGCAGGTTCTGCCTTATCGACCAGTGGAGGTGGTCCTTGGGTCGGTTTTACGGTGGGGGAGGGGGTAATAAGTGATCTTTCATATTTGGTATCTACTATATGATGCCTGGTGTCTAATATCTGCTATGTGATGTCCGATGTTTAATATTTAATATCTGATGTCTGATGCATAATATCTAATATGTGATGCTTAAGGTCTAATACCTAATTTGCGATGTCTAAGACCTAATATCTCATAGCTGATAATCACAGCTACAAATATGTGCATCTGATCTGCTGGATATGGTTATGCTTGTGCTACCTCAATAATGTTAATTACAACAACAAATTAATTTATGATTGTGAAATTTTTCTTTGAAATCATTAGGAACAGGAATTGATAGAAATTATGAATATTTTTTAACTACAAATGTGAGAAATAATTTTCCACTGGATCCCTCTCCCACTAAGAGCGAAGCGCGAACTGGTCCTCTTCACGTGCCTGGGTGTTCTCGCTTAGCGGCGCCGCCACCGAGGCTTCTGTCGGTTACCACAGATACTCAGACGTTGGTGAACCTCGCCCAATCTACCGTGTCAAGCTGATGCTGGTTCGGCATTGTGAGACCCGCCACCGAAAGTCCGCGGAGTCGACGAACTTTCTTCGCGACCGGTTTTCGGCAGGTTTTCCAGAAAGACCTAGCTGGTGCCCAATCATGAACGATAGAAACGACAGCTATAGAAACGCCAGATGGTTCGAGGACTATCCCGGTGTGCTGACCCGGAAAAATCCTCTTACAGTTGTAACGTGGTACCAGTTACTGGTTTTCGACCCTGTCGCGATTTTAGAGATTTCCACCAGACGGGAAGTCACCTTCAGTAGCGAGAGTTCATAAGAACAGAGGAGAAAATGGTTTTGAAGCATTTTGTTTTGTTTTTTATTATTCTTTAAATTGAATTCACGCGCTACGGCGCTCCTTCTGAGGACATCATCGAGGATCTCCAGGAAGCCGAAAGATGTCACCAGGCTCCTCTGAATTTCTGGCATCTGAATGATTTTGGAATGTGGCCGATAATGGAGCCACAATGGCTGTAAATAATGATGTGCGAGAACTATCTCTCCTATGGTAGTAATTAACGCAGGAATTAATTTTGGATTTAGGAAGCGCTGAGAAGTTTTCTCATTATCAATAGATAGAAAAATTATAATTAAGCATCGCCTAAAAATTGAAAACGCATGCGTTGGAAATTAATGGTATCTATCGCGCATGCCTAACTAATTGGGATTGGTGGATGATGACGTTGTCATCCCTCCCATCATAATATAGGGCGTGTTATCTACCTGTTGCGTACATCCACGTGTATGGCAAGATCACTTGCCGTTTGGTGGGCATCAAGAGTGTGCCGGTGATAAACGTTAATTCTGAGCGACACCACACAGACCTCCAGATTCGGTGAGCGTGGTGTCCCAAATTCATTGATTATTTGAAACCATAATTTTGATTATTTTATAATGGGTAGACATTCTAAGAGTTAAATTTTGATGTTCCGTACATCCGAGTCCAAAAGGCCTGTTCGTAAATCATTCTATCGGTGAATTTCTGACCACTTCAATTTGTGAAAATTTTGTGTTACTTTCTCTCTCTCTCCGAATTGGTAATCTTATTATATTATAATTTATGTTGATAATTTTTTTTACGCGACTTTGAAAGTATTCGTCGCGAATTTTGGACAATTTCTCTCGCCATTGAATTTCGTGAATTTCATCTGACGGTCTCGTCACCCCTAAACTGTTTGTCGCGGATTAAAGTATTCATTGTCTTTTGATTTTCGTATTGTTTCGAGTCATTGAATTACTTTTACACTTTTATATGAAATATTTCTGATCAAAACTTTTGACTATCTTCCAACTAACAACTTTGAGTTGAGTTTAGTAACTCAATTGTTCTGAATAATTTTTATAAAAATTTTATAACAACTCGAGTCTCGCGACTCAGTTGTTGGATAATCTATGAACTGACTTCGTTGACTATCTGTTATTATTTATTTATTTATTTATTTATTTTTTTGGTGTTCAGTAGACTTCAGAAAATAAGTGATCAATTTAATCAGACGGTAGTGACTTATATAGAATTAAATTATTGGAACCATCACGTCTATTCGATTTAAGGGCATTTTATTTCATTTATTTTGTTTTATTGTATCGAGACGTGTTAATTAATTAAAAATTGTTCTCCCCGACAAGTCAATTGATTTATTTTTTTTATCTCCCAGTCGCATCCCCTTTCAGCCTCACGTAGTTCCATGCAATTATCTGTCTTAATAATACATTTTTTTTTTAACGAGGATTTGGAAGAACAGGCACCGATAAACGTTGACCCATTTTTTGCATGATATATGACTCATGTGGGGGTGCTCGTTAGAGAAGATGGGACCCTCCAGAACTATCCACGAAATTTAGAAAGAAGGGAGAAATCGGGATTTGTAAGGAAATAATTTTAAGGGACTATCGCGTTCCAGGGGCACCGAGCCCCTGGTTTAAATAAATTAGAGAATTAATGGGTCATTGAGGATTTGACGACCTAAATTGCCGTGCGAAAGGGCTATGGCAGAGCCACCCGATACGAAATTAGGAAATCGCAAGTTTAAGCACACATTTGACGTTCCGAATTTGAGGGGGCATGAGATCAAGAAAAATTACATTTTCAGTGGAAAGTCGGGGAGAATAAGTGCAATCCTAATTCGTCTCGAATTGCCGGATTGCTTATACATTAGGAAAAATAAAAGTGTTAAAGCACTTCAGGTTAGTGAACATACTAGATTTTAGAGGTTACGGTTAGTAAGTTGCTCTGAAATTTTAGAGCTCATGCTGCCCATGGAAAGCGATTAAAATACCCCGAATGCCAGTAGGAACCAGCAAGAATACAGATATAAATCAATAAAATAATAAATTTGCGAGTTTAAATTTTGAATTTGAATTTGAATTGGCGTTAGAGGCACCACGCCTCAAAGCGGATCTAACGCCAATCAATCAGAGAGCATGTGATTTTCCGCTGTGAGTAACCCACTTGTTGCATTGATCTCGCCAGATCAGTTGTTCATAACGAGACGTGCCCAAGTGTTGGAAGAAGCAAAAATTGGATTATTGTGCCACATTTATTGGGCTTATGGTTACGAAAGGAACGGGAGGGAACCCCTGAGGATGAGTTAGGAGTATTATTTACATGTCTTGGAGTGATTCGGCTCCCTCTGTCACAATTATTTCACGACACGTCGTGGCTTTTTCCAAGTAAGTCACAGCAGATGCTGATCCCCCTCCGGTTCGTCAATTCCGGATAAAAACTATCTGGCGCCGATTTCTTTAATTTTAGCAGGTTCGATTAGACTTTAAGGAAGTAGGGCGAGGGTAACCAGCATTTCCCACCCCCATAAGAAAATGTCACACAAACAGTTCAAATGGCGCCTAACGTGGTGCGTCGAGGGTTCTGGGCAAATAAAATTGATTTTAATCAATTTTATGTGGAAACACATGAAATTAATTTTTTTGTGATGACGTTGTGGGCTCTCCGCCTAGTTTTGAGTTAAGTTGAAGTGTGAAGTGTTAAAGTGTTGTGAAGACACCTCATAGATAGATAGACAGATTTAGGTACGATGGTCGGACTAGCCTCCCCAATGCCACCAAACTCAGATTAGAGTTATTGTAGCTCCGCTTGTTTTAAGTGTGGATCATATCTTCAACCCGGCCAGTCTGTTGCCAGTCTTAACAGATTCGTTGCATCCTTATTCGCGACTTGATTTGCGGTGGGGAAGGCAGTTCCTCACCAGCGTAGTCTCGTCGCTGTTAGAGCCGGACAGTCACATACGTTGTGTATACTGTCCTCTTTTGCTTCATTACAGAATCTGCACTACCCATCCGAGTCCATGCCGATGACTCTGCAATGTTCCTTAAATCTGCCATGTCCTGTGAGCAGCTTGATCGTAGTGGCCAGACTCTTCCTGTCGATGGCCACTAGGTGTTTCGACCTTTTCTTGCTGGGGCCAGGCATAATTGTCCTAGCCTTCCTGCAGGTGTTTGTGTCTTTCTACCGCTCCGATTATTCACGTCGGAGCTTTTCCTTTACGTCGCTTACACCCACGGCATGGGGGACTCCTACTGGCGAATACTCGTCCGCGTTTATTGCCTCCTGCTTCGCCAACCCGCCTGCCGTTTCGTTGCCGTAAGTAGTAAGGGGTAGACTCAGGGAATGTTCCCATCTTCTGCCACCAGGCGGCGCTAATGTCGCGGTGTGTATGGGCGTTATGGGAGGGGTGGGGGGAATGGCGGGAGTTTCAAATTTCGGCACTAGGCGGGGCTAGTGTCGCGGGGCCCGTGGGTGACGGTGGGTGGTGGGTGACGGTGGGTGG
>NW_011887886.1:125169-127262 GCF_000806365.1 Fopius arisanus | reverse complement strand
GGAAAAATTACATATTCCAAATCTTTGTGTTTCACAAGTAGTGTGCGAACAGTGCTGTGATTTGCAGGCATCAGAGTGTGAAAATTGCAATAAACCCGAAAAAATTTTCACTGAGGAATCGGGGCACATAATTAATCAATTCTTAAATTATGTTGAACAACTCTCCCTATCGAAAAACGTTTTAAATCTAACATGCATAGCTCATAATTCCCAGGGATATGACGCCCAATTTATTTTTCAACACATATTGCAATATAACTTCACACCCCGCGTTCATCCAATCATTTCCGGTACTAAAATTATAATGCTCAAGATTGGAGAGAAAATTAAATTCATTGATAGCCTGAATTTTTTCCACATGCCGCTCTCTGCTCTTCCCAAGACGTTTGGAATACCTAACCTTTTGAAAGGCAAATTTCCTCATCTTTTCAATTCTCCTGAGAATTGGAATTATGTCGGTGATTTACCAGCCAAAGAAAACTGGTCACCCCAAACAATGAAAAAGAAAGAACGTGAAGAGTTTGAGGAATGGTATGAAGAAGAACTTTGGGCCAGGACAGTATGTAATTTTAAGGAAGAAATTATTAAATATTGTAGGGATGATGTAACTATTTTGCGAGAGGCGTGTACCGCGTTTAGAAATCTCAATAAAGCCATATCAGGTATCTGTCCATTTTCTGAATGCACAACGTTGGCTTCGCTCTCTATGCGTACTTATAGGAAAATGTTCTTGCAAGAAAATACAATCGGCATAATTCCGCGTGGAGGGTATCGTTTATCGCGATCGAGTGGCTCATGTGGGTGGAACATACAAGAAATATAGACATTGCTCATGCCGGTAAATCTCGTGAATTCAGAATACCTGGAACAAACCATGATGTCGATGGATACTATAAAGACGGAAACGGCACAGAGTTTGTATTCCAGTTTCACGGGTGTTACTGGCATGGATGTCCTGTATGTTACACCATACAACGAGAGAAGAAACTACACAATTTCGATACTCTCTAAGAGCGGTATGACCGGACTATCGCTCTCAATTCATTAATCCAACAGCGTTGTTACACACTCGAAGTAATTTGGGAATGTCAGTTTAATGGTTTGAAGCGTGGTAACCCTGACTTGTCTACATTTGTGAAGCGCGATGATGTGTGTGTGCGCATTCCATTAAATCCTCGAGAAGCATTTTTTGGCGGAAGAACTGGAAATATAGTTTCCTATTATGACTGCCAGCCAACAGAAAAAATCAATTATTATGATGTCTGTTCTTTATATCCATTTATTTGCAAAACAGGCATTTTCCCGATAGGTCACCCTAATATCATTGTGGGGGCATTAGAAATCGAAAAAATCTGCGGCCCGCACAATGATATTTCTAATGTGGAAGGACTCATCAAATGTATAGTTTTACCCCCAGCAGACCTTTTTCATCCTGTTCTTTCAATGAAAGCAAATGGTAAACTCATGTTTTCATTGTGTAAAAAATGTTGTCAAGAGATGAATAATGGTGAATGCGTACATAATAATACTGATCGCGCTGATGTTAAATTCACTTTGGGGCAAATTCGCACAGAGGAATAATTTGGGGAAAGTCGAGATTATCCAATCTTACGAAGAGCTGCACTCACATCTCTTTAACCCTCAGAAGGAAGTCACCGGCTGTGTATTTCTGAATGATAAAGACGGGGAACCGCAGGATAAAATGTATTTAAGCTGGCGATTTCATGAAGAGGGTTATGAAGTGTCGACAAGAGATAATGTAGTGGTTGCTGCTTATGTGACTGCCCAAGCTAGGTTAGAATTATATAAGTATTTAGAAATGTTAGGCGAGCGAGTTTTATATTATGACACCGACTCCGTTATTTTTGTAACAAGAGAGGGTGACTGTAACCCTCCTTCAGAGAATGCGTTGGGCGAAATGACTTATGAACTGGCCTGCTACGGGGCTGGAAGCTATATCACTTCCTTCCTATCTGGTGGGCCAAAGTTCTATAGTTACATTGGTGTGACACCTGCGGGAACATCGTTTGAGTGCTGTAAAATAAAAGGTATTAAGATTGACTCTCAGACATCCCAGAGAGTCAACTATCAGG
>NW_011887886.1:118949-121849 GCF_000806365.1 Fopius arisanus | reverse complement strand
AAGCCTTACGCTTCATTTTAAAAGACTGGACGTATAAAATGTCTCATTACATTGCGTATTACGAAACACAGGCAGGGGCTGGTGCTGCTGAAAGATACAACCGATTTGGACGGATCTACGTCGGAGCTCCTTATCAAAAAGGACACGGAATCGGTGCTTTCTTAGGGGGCTTATTCCGCCGTATACTGCCATTTTTAGGTAGCGCGTTGCGGTAGCGGTTGGAAAAGAGGCATTAAGTGCTGGTGCCAATGTGTTGGACGACGTCGCTTCACGACAGATACCACTGAAAGAATCATTGAAGAAGCGCCTGACCGAATCTGGAATAAACTTGAAACGAAAGGCTACTGATAAATTAGAGAAATTCATGTCAGGATCTGGATATAAAAGATCGCCAAAACGACGTCGGACTCATAAACGTGTGAAGCGTCGTAGAGGCAAGACATCGCGCCCCCTCCGCAGCCGGAAAAAATATTCTATGCGTAAGAGGAAAACAGTGAAAAAGAAGAAAACTAAAAAGCGTACCGTACACGATATTTTTGATAAAAAGTAAAAATGTCGTTTCTGCATTTACACTCGTCCGAGTGCGCAAAATCTGAACTCGACTTATTCACAATCCCGCCAACACAAACGAGTACCGAACAATCTCATTGGACCTGTCGCCTCCATCACCGATGGCTCACCGATTGAATTCATTATACCGGGACATGGAGAAGAGTACATTGATTTACCTCATACTATGCTTAAAATTAGGGTAAAAATTGTGACAAATGATGGTGTTGTAAACGATTCTGTGGGCCCTGTCAATAATTTATTACATTCACTCTTTAGTCAAATCGATGTTGCTTTCAATCAAAAATTAGTATCCCCACCGAATAATGCCTATCCATATCGAGCGTACATTGAAACATTATTGAATTATGGCTGGGATGCAAAACACAGTCATTTAGAGAACATACTATAGGCAAAAGACACTGCAGGGTGCATGGATTATCCTGTAGGAGGGGTAGAAGATACAGCAACAAAGACAAAGGTTTATAATCAGCGAATAGAGAAACGATGGAGAATGACAAAGGGTGGAAAAGTTGTAGAAATGATTGGACACATCCACTGTGATGTGTTTAATCAAAATAAATTTCTATTGAACGGTGTTGATGTGCGTTTGCGTCTAGTGCGGTCTAAAGATACATTCTGTTTGATTGATAGAACCAGTAAAAATTATAAAATAGCAATTACTGAAGCCTCTTTGATAGTGAGAAGAGCAAAATTAAGTCCTGGTGTTCTGCTTGCACATGCCAAGACTTTGGCTAAAACGACAGCAAAGTATCCATTGACGCGTGTGGAGGTGAAATCCTTTGTTCTTCATCGTGGGACAAGTGGAGAGACTATCGATAATGCTATTCTTGGACAATTACCAAAACGTGTTATTCTCGGCTTTGTTGATAATGCTTCATTCAATGGTGATAAGACTCGAAACCCTTATGACTTTAAAAATTGGGGAATTAATTTTCTAATTCTGTACGTGGATGGTGTGCAAGTCCCAGGGCGTCCATTACAACCCAGTTTTGCCGGCGGCTCTCACATGGAGGCGGAAAGTTATAGCACGTTATTTAATGGGACTGGTATTCATTTTAGTGATCATGGAATAGATATTTCTCCATCGGATTATTCAAATGGTTACTGTCTTTTTGCGTTTGACCTAACTCCGGATTTATCAGCAAATTGTGCTACTCATTGGAATCTTGTGAAAACGGGTAGTCGGAGAATTGAGGTGCACTTTGATGAAGCTACGACAACAAATTTGAATTGTGTTCTATATGCTGAGTACGATAATATCTTGGAAATCGATTCCACGAGACAGATAATTGTCGATTACAATAGCTAAATTGTTTTGTCCTGGATTCACCGAAAGAAGGCAGCCATGAATGACCATGGCCCCAACCCAATACAAAAAACATGCCCCCATTGTGGGGCAGAAATTGTAACCGAAATTATAAATATCGCAACTAATAAAACACATTTAATTGCTCTAGCGCTTTTCCTGCTAGGGTTTTGGTGTGTTATACCCTGCGTATACTGTATTGAAACATATTTAACGCAGCATCATTACTGTACGGTGTGTAAAGCTCATCTTGGCAGTAATCAGAAGTGGTAGCGGCGCCATCCGCTTTTCACTGAATAAAAACCCGAGACACCAGTGATAAGGAATCAGTCTACACGAGACAGCATTTGAGAGTGGTACGATGGCAACCGATAAATTGAAAGAAGTCGTTATTGACATACAAGGGCTAGTAGGGCCTAAAGAGAGTTTTGTAGTTAAAGAAATTGCCATATTCTCAGTTGAGGGGAATCATACGGGTCATTGGCCAGTTGCACCGCCCTACGGACAAATCGAATTGGATTTTGATGCTCGTCGACAAAATCTATGGTTAACTACGAATTTCCACCGCCTAGAATGGGATTATGGTGACACACCATACAAGGCAATCAACCAGATTCTTAAACAAGCAACAAAAAATGTGGCTAGAATCTATGTGCGAGGACGTGAAAAATTGGTATTCTTACAAAGACTTTTATCAAGAACGGTCGTCAATTTGGAAAATTACATCCCCAGTTTTAAGCGTCTACCAGAAAATAAGCGCTTTTGTATGTATCATGCAGAAACGAATTCGCATGGTGATTATGTGTGCGCTTGCCACAATGCTGTAAAATTAAGGGCTTGGATCAGACAGAATATTTATACAGGAAAAGTTGTCCTTAAAGAGAGTGATATTAATAAGCTTTGGAACACGGATATATATCGCATTTCTCAAGTAACAGGTCATGAATTGAGTAGTGACGAAGACGAGGACGATAGTTATGATATTTCTGATAGCGATAGCTGTACCGAAGATAGCAGTGGT
>NW_011887886.1:117396-118584 GCF_000806365.1 Fopius arisanus | reverse complement strand
GACTTGGCAGAAACTGCCGAAATTATAAATACAACCATAAACAACTCCAGAGCGACACAAGTACTGTTTGTGGTCACTATTGTGTTGTTGTCCTTCACTGGCTTAGTAATGGCTTCTCTTTGTCAGCTTTCTTACGGAAATTCTCGAATAACCGGGAACGTAACGATCAGCTCATTGTAAAAAAGTTCAAGAAAATAATGAAAAATAAATCGACAAGGAGATGTAAGAAAAAATCTGTAAACCTATCCGGTAACGGATCAATTCTTCAAAAGTGTGAAAATAAAGAACTTCATATAATGTAAAATTTATCAATTTATTTCATTTGGAACCGCCTCAAAACCGTCTCTCTTTCTTAAACTATTCCTCAAAGCACCTGCTATTTTCTTCCAAAACCCTCGTTTTTGTTCAGTTGTTGAGGGCAATGACCCATGCTCCATTGAATGGATGATGTCATAATGGCCCAGATGTGCCAAACACAAGACCAGTCCGGCAAAGGCATGGGGCCCACATTTTTTAATTGTTGAAAATACCTCTTGAGCCGTTTTCTCACTGTATAAATCGTTCTGAAAAAATTACTTGTATGAAAAAAAAAAGAAATTAAATATGATGATTTGACATACCATCCAGTAATTCAGATTACAATTGTAATGGTGAAATACACCATGTCGGAACAATAATGGAAGTAGGGATGGTATATAGACATCACTTATAAGCCTGTCCCAACACTCGTCAATACGCTGCTGTTCAGGGTACTCCATCTCTATCCACCGAATGGGCCTAACTACAATTCCTGTGTACGGGTTCGAATATTTCAACTCACCAGAAGGAATACCCTCCTATCACATCACCATGGAAACAGACAAATACGCAATGTGTTTTTTCATACTTTTAACTGTTCTGGTTTTAAGTGCTGCTATACTGATAGTTTTTTGGATTGTCTATGTTGATCAAAATTATTATCATAACGCCTTTTCTGAAAATGTAACGGAAATATGGAATAAAACACTCTGAAAAATTTAAAATGCATACATGTGTTCATTTATTTACAATCGCATTCCTAACACCGGAAGCGATGACCCAGCACATGTTTTTGATACCACTTGTGTTTACTCAAGATAAATAGTCTGATACGTGTTTCGGAAGTCTGCAAATTCCTTCCTTACCGAGCTCAGCCCACTACCACCCACC
>NW_011887886.1:109703-117318 GCF_000806365.1 Fopius arisanus | reverse complement strand
CCTAGTGCCGAAATTTGAAACTCCCGCCATTCCCCCCACCCCTCCCATAACGCCCATACACACCGCGACACTAGCGCCGCCTGGTGGCAGAAGATGGGAACATTCCCTGAGTCTACCCCATACTACTGCCGTAGATGTTCTCGTGACCTGGGATCCAGGCAAGGATTATCTTGTTGCTGGTCTCCAGTTTTTCGAGGCTTTCCACGGCTTCCCAGACCAACTTAGAGTCAGCACTGGATTTGAGGAGAGCCTTTATTGACTATCTGTCTACAGAAAAATGTGTTTGTTGATTGTCATCCGGGACACCAGCAGCTCTGAGCACTTTTTGATTGCCAGAACTTCCGCTAGGAATACGGTGGCCATAGTCCCTAAGGAGCAGTTGCACCGGTAGTTTTCTTCTCCCCCGTACAGTTCTGTTCTAAACCAGCCTCTGTATCCTCAGCCATCTGTATACCAGTGTATGACATTGGTGCCTGGTTTCTTTACAGTTTCCCAGTTCTCCTTCTCAGGGATGTAAGTTTTAAAGGCCTTCCTGATTTGGTACTTCCTGGTCATTTTATTTTGACTCATGTTCCCGGGATTTTTCTTGAGGATGTCAAGCTTGACATAGGTCGCTTCCGCTTGCCATCCCCCTAGCACAGGGGTCTATGAGCTATTGATTCTGCCCTACTCACCACAAGATGATCAAGTCCAGGGCAATTTCCAGGGCATCCGTAGGTGTCGTTCTTATGGGCCCGGTCGCTGCCCTCAGGAAATTTCCCTCTAGGCATTTGAGCCGGTTCCTTATCTCCACCCTCTTCGCCTTGGACCACCAGACTACAGCAGCGTACATCAGCTGCGGCAGCAGAACCATCTTATACAGACATAGACTGATCTTTGGGCTAAAGCCCCAGTCTCTGTCCATGGCTCTTCGACATGCCCACAGTGAGGCATACGTCTTGCCCATTTGTGAAGACATCCCAGCTGACCTTAAAATTTTTTTTTGGATTCCGTTCTGTAGTAGTGAAAAGTGACTACCCTATTCGATTACGACTTTGGCGACAAAGTAAGACTTTCATTTTCAGACTACTGTCCAGGTTTTTGGAAAGTATATTCACTCTCTCCAACTTCGGTTGGAATTTTCAATTTCTTTTTCTTGTCTGCAAACGCTTACTTTGGATTAAACGCTCAATTTTTTTTTCTTGGCCTACCTCTTTTTCCGTCTCCCATGAAGAATAGGTGGACGAAAGAAAACTATTCCTACTGACCTTTCTGCTCATGCAGAGCAGTCTTCGGATAATCCGGGTACTCCACCGACAGAGTACTGCTCTTTGACTGGATTTTCGGGTGCAGGGATCTTTCATCTTATGAACCCGGTTCACCTATCCGATCAAATGGATGGAGAAGGTGATAGTCTCGATTGAGACCGATCTCAATTTCGGAGACCTCCTCTCTATGTAGGTTATCGAAATATCGAGCGGCAGAGCGCGATCTTCCTGCTGAGCGGCAACCTCCCTCAGGTTACATTCCACCCCCACAGAGTTGCCTATCTCCCGAAATATGTTAACTTTCTGGTTCCTCCACTGAGCGACCTCGCCGGCTCATCCCCGCGGACCCCAAGTGGGGCCTTTCCCATAGAAAACACGATTTCCAAGTTGGAACCAAAAGGTTTCAATTTCGATTTCAATATTTTACTCGATGAAAAAAAAAGGAATGCAAAATTCTCCAGTCTTCGTCATGAAGATGTGAAGCTTCTCTTTTCTAGAATCGAGAAAGGCAGATCCTTCATGGCAGTTTCTGACAAGAAGCTAGTCGGAACCTAGCTTTCCTGGTATTGTGGTCACTGCCTGTAATCCGATCGTCATGTTGAAAAACCCAATCACAAATATAGGTTTCGTATCGACTGGCGCAAGGTGAATGAGGTCACCAAGAAAGACGCCTATCCGATTCAGAACATGACCCCCATGCCCGATGCTTTATCTCGCGCACTATACGGCGAGGGTGCGAACTGTAAGACCATCGTAGTAGCTAGAATCTCCGCTGATAAGTAGTACTCGCGCAAATACCGAAACATAACGTATTCGACTTCTTTCCCGATTGGAAGATAGTAGAAGAATCGTTATATAGATGAATTTTCGGATTCGATGACATTAGAGATGGTAGAACTCTATGTCACGACCTCCCTCGAGCAAATTACTTGGGGGTTGACAAAAACTTCTATGGTCCTGTGGGTCTATATATGGTTCTATCGTATTGTTCTATAATAGCCGCCTGACACTAAACCCAATATCCCCATACAATGCGTGTCCGCACTATTGAGGCTCATTCTGACGGCCACAACACGGCGCTGGATGACACTTGACTGACCCCTTCCATTCTCCCAAGTGCCATTATTTCACTGCCTCGTTCGTTTGAAAGAAAAGCCGGGAAAAAGTCATATTGAATGATAAAAAAGTGAGATTGAACTGCCATAATTATGTCTACTTGTGCAGTCCCTAATTGTACATCAGGCTATCAGTCTAATACCAACAAATTCCACTTCTTCACGGTTCCGAAAGCTTTATTGAATGAGTGGAAAGAAGCCACAAGATCTGAAAAATTGCGTGTAGGTACGGATGTATGCGAAAAGCATTATTAAAAGCATTTATGTGAACAAATTTAATGGAAACGTGAACATGTGAATACTGATGGAGTAGTACTTGGAGTGGTAATTATCAGTAATGCTTCAGAAGTATTCGTTATTTGTAGACACAGTTGAAATTTCCACGTTTGAAGCTAGGAACAGTTCCTTCAATTTTTCGGTGGAATTCAATAAGTCGATGGGACACTCAAAGCCATGAATCACCCTCGTTACTAGCCTCTGAACCTTTGCAGAGGATCGTTTCTCTAGATCAAGGCTTTGGAGATCAATCATCTATACTACACACCGTTCCTTAACTCAGAATGTGGCGTTATCAGTGCCTTGCTTTCCTGATGACAAACCGGCTGCTATAAAACAAAAGTCTTTCGAAGATCTGCTAGCAGTAAATACTGCGTTACCTCCGAACTGGGTGAGAGGATTTCCTAGATGTGGAGGTCAAGATATACTCCATTTATTTACATTAAAAACGACCCTGAAGGAAGGATTTTTTCCTACATAATAAAAAGAACGGTCCACTAATCGAACATGGCGGATCTCACGGGGATAATCGATCATTTTTCATTCGATTCGATAATCGAACGGGACCCCTGACCTGACATGTGATGAAAATCTCATCAACGTCGCGGTTGCTTGCGGCCGTGGCGGCGCTAGTGAAACAAAAATTTGGGAGGAGATTATAATAACCAATCATTTAATGGATCAAGTATACGTACTTTCACAACGGTTGCAGTGGTTTACTGAAAAATATAGAGTGTATTCAAGACAAGGACAGCTTAGAAAAATTGATTGACACTGTTGACAAATTGATTATTTGTGGGGGGGGGGGGGGTCCCAATTGCAATATGAGTTGGAAGAAACTACGTGTGAAATTGCTCACAAAGATGTTGGTGACATCTGGCGTCAGAAATCGTGCCGTTTACTGATTGATGACACAGGTATCGATGCAGTTTGCTCGGTTTGTATGCGTTGAAAAAAAACTGTAGGCTAAAAAGTCAGACGCTCTCTTGGAAATCCAACAAAACGTATCCGCGTGATTGTATCACCAAAGAGAAGACTCATGATTTCTAAGATGAGAAGAAAACTTAATTGTTCAGTGAAGTCTGTCAATCGAGCACAAAAGAGCATTCACAAGTATCAAGAGGAGGATACTTTCCAGGAATCCGACATGGACAAGTATGAGACGGAAAAATTTCCAAGAATCAGTCAACTGCTTTGGAGGAAATAATCCCTGCATCTAAGAAAATGAGCTCAAAAGGAAGGAGTTATACGGAAGAGTGGATGCTGCTATGTCTGTCATCTCATATGCGGTCTTCAATCTGCTACAAATTCATCTATGGTACAGAAATGCTCCCACTACTTAACGTTCGCGCGATTCAACGATATTGATCTACCATTAAAGTCTCTCATGTTTTCGATGACAAATTTTTCACAGTACTCAAAACAGTGCTTGCCAAAAAAACAGACATAGATAAACATGGGATTATTCTGCGCGATGAAATACTCACACGTGAAAGTTTGGCAGTAAACTCTCAAAATCTTCTGGTCTGGTGGACTTCGGTGAGAAGTCAGGAAAGGCTGCAAGTTTTAAAGAACGTGCTGATCACGGGTTCGTCATTATGTATAACAGGCATGGGCAAAGTCGGATCCTCGGGAGCCGGGGCCATAAAACCCTATTAGGCCCATTATTAGAAATACAATACCCCAATTGCGTGGAGCCCAGCGTAGTAAGGGTGGGAGTAGCAGCGTGTACGAAGTGGGGCGCAGTTAGACAGAGAGAGCACCGCGCGCTTTCCTTTCAAATTTAAAAAACCTTACCGCCCAAAAATTCAAACAAATTTGCACCAATTCAACGTGGTAAATCGTCAGTTGTATCGGGGGTAATGGTTCAAACATCATGGTGCCAGAAATTGATTATTTCTTGGTTTCCTTAATATTGAATAATTATTTTAGTAAAAATTGTGTGACGAAATTCCAGGCGAATCCGTCACCTGTTTTCCCGTAGGGTAACTACCTAGATTAAGGGCGAGAGAGAACCGCGAAAAATTAATAAAATACTCAACCAACACGGATCCCGGGACCCGCATCTATTAGCTACCTGCTACCTTAGTTAAACTCGCGAAAAGCTACCTGCTATCTTGGTAAAACTCGCAAAAGCTACCTGCTATCCAAATATAATCCGGGGAAAAGCTACCTGAATAATTCCCGAGTAATTAGCTACCTGCTACCTAATCTCCTCTCGGAGACAGCTACCTGATACCTTCTCTAATTACCCCCCCAGGCTCGCGACGCTAAGATAATCATTAAAGTAGATAGTAGAGACAGCAGTTAAATCCCTACAGTTTAGATGAACCCTGATAAAAATTCGGTTACAAATATCGATTAGGAAATAGTTTAAATTCCCCTCAAATCCCCCGTATAATAGTTGAGAATTGTCTGCGCGAAATCGGGTTAAGGGCCGGGGACTATCGAGAAAAAGTAGCCCCAATACTGTGCTTCCGGTAGTCCCTGTAATCCCTTTTGGTTAATTACATAGGAGAACCCATAGGTTAGGTTGAGACACCTACGCTCTCTTAGTTGTGAGAGGGTTCGGGTAATCTTCAGTTTAGTACGGGTGGAAGGCCATGTGAGCGAACGTAGCTCTCTCGCTTGCATGGATTGTCAAGAGCTTTACGGTTTAGCAAATTAAGATTTAGGTTTAGTTATAGTTATAGAAAAATTAGGATTAGCTAGATTCGTTAGAAGATCCCCAATTCCTCTCCGGAGAGGGTCCCTACCCGATGAGCTACCTGATGATAGGCATAGACGGGGCAAAAATACGCTCCCGCAAAATCTCGCTCGAAACCCCTTGAAAAACTTATTGCGCCTGAAAGCCGGTTAGCATAGTAAATAAAACCCCCTGAGTAATAGAAAATTAAAATAATATTAATACATAGTCGTAAACAGACAAAAACCCCATTTCAAGTTTGAATTTGCTACGCGCCGCGAGCTAGGAAAATTCAAGATCAAGGCTAACTCGGTATCTAGCCACGCGCGCCGCCACCGGACGGGTGCACTCGAGGAGAGTCGCCCCCACCCCGAGCAACAGATTCGAACGGAACCACGCGACCGGCCGGCGTTAGTTTCCCCCGGGCCGTTATTCGACACACGTGCGTGAAAATCAGATAGTGCATCATAAAGAGACCACACTCCTGCCCCATCGTTACCTGCACCTCTAAAACTGCATTCCCGAGACTCCACAAGCACCCTGGTAAGTACCCGTGTGTTTAATTAAGTGCCAATGATGTGCGGGAAGTGTGATTTTCGGGTAATTAGATGTCGCGGGCACGAAAATTCGCAAATGGCGTCGCTACCTCGCGATATGACGCCATACGGAAAACTCATGGTTGAGAAAGCCAAAAGGCCTCTTTCAACGGCTACCTATGCTCCCTAATGCTACCTGATGCTCCCTCGTGTTACCCAACAGCTATCTAATCATTTTAAACAGGTTTTTGGAATTTAATTTCGCCACGAAAAGGCGAAGTATACGGGATAAGGCATTCCACGCGGCTCGGAATACCCCTCTCCCATGCTACCTATGACTGCCTATTCTCCACGCGAACTCTACGTACTAATTTTTACTAATTTTTCGATCCCTGCTACCTACTTTATTGGGTTTTCTAGGCTCACCTGACGAGCTCAGGAAAAGACACCGCTACCTGATAAATTTTGCTACCTTCACCGGGCTTATTTTTGCTACCTCGACTGACACTTAATTGCTACCTTTTAATAAAAATTTATCGTTGACCTTCCATTGAAATCATTGCTACCGTTGCATTAAAAATTTTATTGCTACCTCTTATTAAAAACTTCGGCTACCTTCGCGAGGCTGGATCGATTCCCTGGGTGATGCAATAATGCTCCCCGAGACGTAATTGTCCGCCATTTTGTGGATTCCGGTTGGGCATGGGGACGCAATCTCTTAGTTAATTAATTTTCTTGGTTGGAATCCATAAAAGCTATCATGCTACCTCTCGCGAATAAGGATTCCTTTTATATGGTTACGCGATTAATTAACCAATTAATCCGATTACTTATTGGCAGGCTCGGAGACGCCATCGGGTATATAATTTGTTAATGCGTTAGGAAACTAAGCCGTGTATTAATTAATAAGTTCGCCGTTCAGACCCGTACAACAGTGGAATCACGAAGTAATCCCTCAATAATCCAACGCGAAAATCTTGGGTCACGGCTATCTGCCCAAGCACCCCCAAATTACGCTACCTAAGCAGGGGAATAGGCTACCTATACATTCCCCAGGGTCTGAGGCCCTTTCCGTAATTTTCAATATTTCGATTTGCTACCTGTACGGATATCTACCCTGCGGACCCTATTGGTTTAGATAATCGATATTGAGTAGGCTACCTAACCGGGAAAACACGTTACCTAAGGGCTCCCTGCATCGGAGGACCTTTCCGCTACCTTGAAATTTTATTACACCCCCGGCATGGTGGTGGCCCCGTAGGTAAGGCAGGTTTCGCTAGAGATCACCGATTCCTCTACCAAAGCCCCGGATAACGCTACCTAACGAGGGAACTAAGCCACCTAATGACTCCCGATAGCGGCGGCCCATTTCCGCTACCGAAATGGTCATCCCGTTACCTCAACTGCTACCTAACCGACCAATATTCCTAATTTAGTGAAGTAGTAAGGATTGGGCTACCGAATCCAATAAAGTCGTTACCGAACGACTGAATAAGGCTACCTAAAAGAATTTAGGCCCTATCAACGGATCGGTAGGAAAATTCGGGTCAGATTCTCTCTCTCTCTCTCGCTCGAGCCCCTACGCTATCTCTCCCTCTCGTGAATAGGATACCCTACAGTTTCCTACCTTTCCCACCTGGATAGCATAATTAATTTAATCAAGTTAAAAGCCCTTCTCTCTTCAGTACTGCATTATAAAATTCCCATTTATTATTGTTCCCTTTATATTGTATTAAAAAATAAATCCTTTTTTTT
>NW_011887886.1:101310-105008 GCF_000806365.1 Fopius arisanus | reverse complement strand
GCTCCCGCACGTGTTCTAACTTTACATCCGCCATTTTGGTATTTCGCGGGAAGTCTCCAGAGGTCCTCACTGCGCCCTGGGAAAGGGACAGTGACGATCTCTGGTCACGCACCTAATTTTAACTTATCGGTCTTTCCTAATTGTGTCCTCAACAACTAGGCGGCTTAAATGGTATTTCCTAATTGTATCCTTAACAACTAGGCGGCTCTCTGGTTTGCTATTTTACCCACTTCAAATAGCTGGCGCCCTCCTGGTAAATTCGCGGATGCTATGGAACCGGCGAAGGTAACCAATTCCCCGGACTTACGGAACACTCCGGGGAAAACATCGTTACAAGGGAAAATTGATTAATTGATATTTTTTAACAATGCAAAATGCAGCAAGAAAAATATTCATATTTTTCGTTCAAAAATTCAAATTTTTGCGCGTTGACTGACGTAGCGATTCCCCCACTCTGACGCAAGCATCGTGGTCTTGCCCCTCCAACTACCTGCACGGTACAAGAGGACCCCTCATTTTAGTCATTGGCCTAATTGAGATTGGGAGCTAGGTGAGCCGATTGAGCGCACTTTGCCCATGCCTGATGTATAAGCCTCTAGCAGCTGGTGCTGCTCAGCCCATTGCATTTTTTGCTGCAAATTCATCAGTCAAGGGAGTAGTTCTTGCCAAGTTGATCGTTAAGGCCATTGTTCTTTTGGAGCAAGTTGGAGCCAAAATTCACGGTGTTATAACAGACGGCGCTAACAGGAGGTACTAGTGTGAAGTTGGAGTTTCAGGAAAGAAAAATAAGCTCCAAAACTCCTTTCAACTGTAACGCTTTTCTTGGGTTGGACTCTTCTCCGGCGATCCCTGTCCATACCCGTACCACCTTAGCCCTATGCTCCTCTAACCGCTCTTTTAATTAAGTATTCGTCAGGCGCCAGGTGACTTTGATAACCCAGTGCCACCCCTGGACGCGAGCGAGCTGTTAAGCTGCGGCTCGAAGAAAACCTTCACTGCGTTTCGATTTTTATGCCAGGTCCGCTAACTGGCCCTTGATGCTCCCACTTACCCCTGTACTGCGTTTTATCAGATACGCTAACTGCTCTCCCCGGGGTCGCGAGGCTAGGATGGGGTTACGTGCCCGTGCTGCTCAGGATGTAAGTTTTGGAGAGAGGGCGGAGTACGGGGATCTACTTAACTCCGCGCGATTGATCGTTTATTATAATTTTATTCTCCTGCTTCAGGTGTCACTGGGTCAAGCGGGATCTACACTCATTCTCACATTTGACACTCTGCACTTCCTCGGTCACATATCCTCTAATACTCTCGTGTCGACGGCGGGGGGACGGGGCTTACCTGGGGGTGGCCTCAACCCCTACCCTTGGGAACTGATTTCCTTGTCCCCCCCCCCCCCGTGGGGGGGGGTGGTTTGCCCCTGGTGCCGATCATACTTCCCAGGGTCGCCCGGGGCTAAAAAGCCTCCTGGGCTACCCTTGGGGCCACTCCTCGGCTCGAGTGCCCTTCCGGGCATCTCGGGCCAGGACCTCGCGGGCTTCAAGGCCTCGCTGGTCGACTCCCGTACGCGTGAGCTCCCCATCGCTGCCCAGCGTCGACTCTCCTTCACGACTCCGCTACCGGCGATATCCTGTGGCTCCCCCCTCTTCGCGAGTTGCTCAGGAGCGGAGAAGGGTCTGCGCGGCTTGCCCCCGGGAGACTGTCCACCTGGTACTTTTCTCTGCCGGGTACCCTCGCGACGTTGGGTTTCGTATCGCGACGAGGCCTCCCATCTTCGGTGGTCCATCCCCTCGACAGTTGGGGGTGCGGGTCATCACTCCGACTCAGCCGCGTGTCTCCTCCTCTACAGATCCGTGCCTGGTCTGCCGTTTATCTCGCCTCTCACGAGCCGGGCCCTCTCCGGGCGGATGATCACGCGGCGCACGTATTCGGCAGATAACCCCTGGCAGCTCCACGATATCCTCCGGCATTTCTTTTCCTCTGTTTCTCTCTATCATTTTCTGCAATAACTCCTTCCCTATTTTTTTTTTACCTAATTCTTCACACACTCACTCATTCCTCCGTTCCCTGCTTTCCTCTTTTATTCATTCGCACGGGTGATGAACATTCACGGGGTTCATCACACAATATCCTCTTGAGATGAGTAGGTGTCTTCTCAGACACGCCACATCTGATAAAAACGATACGTAATCGTTTATATAACAAGGGAATCCTTTCGGTATTGTATACAAATAATTTTCTAGACTGTACGGAATTTGCTTTTTTCGACGAACACCTTTAACATTCTTTTTTTTTTCAAGGTTGATCCCGAGAAACCGTTGGTCTAGTGGGAACATTTCCGCTTGCTTTATAAAGCTGACAGAGAGTCCTGCGACCTAGGCCAAAAGCTTGTATGTCCTCTACTTACGGCTAATCATTTAGATCTAAATAATAGTTCTAAAATGAGAGTTGGCTTAGCAGTGCAGGTATGTTCACTGCCAATAACTGCTGTACATAATGATAATGAAATATCAATTATTGAAATTTTATTGATTAGATCTGCAGTAATTCTGTTGCCCACAGAATGGAACTGTACAAGAGAAAAGTTGAGGAATTGAAAGACTCCGCAAGCAGTGTAGATTTCTGTCATTGGATTAATAGAACGTGTGATGCACTTAATAGAACTAAGGATTTGAGCGGTGCGACGTCAGATAGCGTGGATTATAAGGTATTATTGAAGTGATTCAATGGTTATTTTATGAACAATCTCCTTATGCATTCTCTAGATAATTCAGAACAGTCTCAGTCGTTTAGATGATCGGGAGACGGCTGTTAAATCTAGAAAAATATCGCCCAATAGTTTTCTTACAAAACCAACTGCAGAGGAATTACGAGTTGCCTTTCGCTCCACCCTGGATTTACTTGAGTTTCTAATTAAACAGTGTGAGTTTCCACATATGCTTACTGGAATAATGAACCAAGATCCTCTGGAGATTTTTTTAAATTTACTTGAACTCAGTTTTCTTTTTCTTGCTCGTGAATGGAGTTTATTTACTTAATGTGGCTATGTACGTTTCTTAACTTTCAGAATGGACAAGGCTGAATGAGATAACAATTTTATCTATTCTTCATTCATAGGACTCGTGCCCAGGACTGGATGCAGAAATTATGCATCTTTTATCCTTCTACAACAGGGTCATAGTTATCTCATTTCAGCCTTGCAGCACTGATTCACATATTTGTTCTTGAGTTGTACTGATTTTTTGCATGTTCTTTTCATTTTTTCCTATTTCCTAACTATAGAAATTTTTTGGGGCGGTTCGTCAAGCTGGTGGAAATAATGATCACCCATCGACGCCCAACTTTCTCCAGATCTATAAAATCTTGTCCTCTTGCAGTGTGTAAAAATTCATTCTCGAACAGGGAACTGTACTGTAAAGAGACACGATTTTGCAGCACTTATCATTACTGTTGCTGAGCTCAAACTGATTTATAAAAATCCAAGTGATGATAAATCTAATGTTATTAAAGCTAAACTTGTAAGGATTTTTCCTCTATGGCCTCACCAAATACTCAAAAACCCTAACCCAATTTTATCGATATCCGAAAACACGGCCAAAACCATTACCTTCGTTCTCGCACTTCCGACGGCTCTGGAGCAACAAAACCATAAAACCTAATTGAAATCCCGGGAATAACCAGCAGCTCATCCGAATCCTTGA
>NW_011887886.1:99411-101183 GCF_000806365.1 Fopius arisanus | reverse complement strand
GGGAGATACGAGGGTACGGGACTGCTCGGTTGCTCAGTGTGCGGGTCGTGGAGAGAGGGGTGGATTCGTGGACGAGAGCATCAATTATCCAAATTCGAAATAATACCCAGAACCTGAACTAAAATATTCAGGAAGTTACAAGGCCGGGGGTACGGGTAGGAGAAATAAAAACCAATCGAAGATATCCTTACTTGTTCCACTATTGATCAGACAAAAAAAAATGAATTTTGTCCATTAGGAAGCTTATAATTAATATAGATTGCTCGGTTTAAAGTTTCTATACGACTAGCGTTAGGGAAAAAAAAGGATTTATTTTTTAATACAATATAAAGGGAACAATAATAAATGGGAATTTTATAATGCAGTACTGAAGAGAGAAGGGCTTTTAACTTGATTAAATTAATTATGCTATCCAGGTGGGAAAGGTAGGAAACTGTAGGGTATCCTATTCACGAGAGGGAGAGATAGCGTAGGGGCTCGAGCGAGAGAGAGAGAGAGAGAATCTGACCCGAATTTTCCTACCGATCCGTTGATAGGGCCTAAATTCTTTTAGGTAGCCTTATTCAGTCGTTCGGTAACGACTTTATTGGATTCGGTAGCCCAATCCTTACTGCTTCACTAAATTAGGAATATTGGTCGGTTAGGTAGCAGTTGAGGTAACGGGATGACCATTTCGGTAGCGGAAATGGGCCGCCGATATCGGGAGTCATTAGGTGGCTTAGTTCCCTCGTTAGGTAGCGTTATCCGGGGCTTTGGTAGAGGAATCGGTGATCTCTAGCGAAACCTGCCTTACCTACGGGGCCACCACCATGCCGGGTGTGTAATAAAATTTCCACGTAGCGGAAAGGTCCTCCGATGCAGGCAGCCCTTAGGTACGTGTTTTCCCGGTTAGGTAGCCTACTCAACACCGATTATCTAAATCAATAGGGTCCGCAGGGTAGATATCCGTACAGGTAGCCAATCGAAATATTGAAAATTACGGAAAGGGCCTCAGACCCTGGCGAATGTATAGGTAGCCTATTCCCCTGCTTAGGTTGCGTAATTTGGGTGTTTGGTATAAGCTTTTCCGAGCACAGGCTAAATCAACAACCGTGCTGGGGCAGATAGCCGTGCCCAAAATTTCCCCGTTTAATCATTGAGGGATTAATTATTGACTCAATGGTTTTACCGGTCTGAACGGCGAATTATTAGTTAATCAACTGATTACATCCCTAACGGATTAATTAATTATGCATCCGATGGCGTCTCCGAGACTGCCAATAATTAATCGGATTAATAAAAGTAATCATAATTCGCGCGAGGTAGCTTGATAGCATTTGTGAATTCCATCCATGAAAATTTATTATTACGAGATAGCATCCCCATGCCCAACCGGAATCCACAAAATGGCGGATAATTACGTCTCGGGGAGCATTATTGCATCACCCAGGGGAGAGATTTTGCCCGTTTTTCTTGACATAAAACTTATTTTTTTGCTCCCGTTAGGGGGCGTGAATAACAGACATTGTATGCAGGTTTTGTGAACACGGGCGCGATGATAATTCAAATTAAGGCCCGGATAGAGGGAATTTTTTCTTGATTGGCGATTTTACGCCCTCCTACTTCGCGGTCAAGACCCGAACCTTGATCTCAAGCGATGCCTTGTCGGTAACTACGGCAATCGCTGGAAACCAGGGAAACATTGGACGGTGGGGCTTTCGAGGGCGCCGGAAAATTTTTTCATTCCCTATGCCACTAAGTGGCATGAGAGATTTATATCTCAACAGAATGGA
>NW_011887886.1:98010-99289 GCF_000806365.1 Fopius arisanus | reverse complement strand
AAAAGTCTCTACAGGGGTAACTAAATCGACTCAGGGGGTGATTCTGAGTCGATCTGTACCTATAAATTTCGAGCTTTTTTTTCACCCTCACTAACCCTCCCCCAAAATGACCGATGGGATGAAAAAAAAGTATTTACAGGGGTAGGTAAATCGACTCAGGGGATGATTCTGAGTCGATCTGTACCTATAAATTTCGACATTTTTTTTTCACCCTCAGTAACCCTCCCTCAAAATGGCCGATGGGATGAAAAAAAAAGGCTTTACTGGGGTGGGTAAATCGACTCAGTAGGTGACTCTGAGTCGATCTGTACCTATAAATTTCGACCTTTTTTTTCACCCTCACTAAGCCTCCCTCAAAATGATCGATGGGATAAAAAAAAAGTCTTTACAGGGGTGGGTACATCAACTCGGGGGGTGTTTCTGAGTCGATCTGTACCTATAAATTTCGACCTTTTTTTTCACTCTCACTAACCCTCCCTCAAAGTGACCGATGGGATAAAAAAAAAGTCTTTACAGGGGTGGGTACATCGACTCAGGGGGTGTTTCTGAGTCGATCTGTACCTATAAGTTTCGACCTTTTTTTTCACCCTCATTAACCCTTCTTCAAAATGACCGATGGAGTAAAAAAAAAGTCTTTACAGGGATGGGTAAATCGACTCAGGGGGTGATTCTGAGTCGATCTGTACCTATACATTTTAACCTTTGTTTTCCACCCTCACTAACCCTCTTTCAAGATGGCCGATGGGGTGAAAAAGGGTCCACAGGTGTATGTAGATTGATTCACGGAATGATTAGACGGAGTTGCGGAGTCCAATCAGTGCATTGGAAAAAAATAAAAATAGAAGGGTGAACTCAGTGCATGGGAAAAAAATTAGGGGTTGAGGGTGGGAAGAGTGTGCCAGGGTGCAAAGGGGATTCATGGTGGGATGAATTCATTCGGCAAAAATGATGGTTGAGGGTGGAATGAGTCATGGGGAAAATGAGGGTTGACGGTGGGATGAGTCTGGCAGGGTAAAATAGAGGGTTGATGGTTAAATGAGTGGAAGGAAAAAAAAGAAGGGTTGAAGCTGGGATGAGTCTGGCAGGGTAAAATAGAGGGTTGATGGTTAAATGAGTGCAAGGAAAAAAATGAAGGGTTGAAGCTGGGATGAGTGTTGCAGGGTAAAATAGGGGGTTGATGGTGGGGTGAGTGGAAGGAAAAAAAAGAAGGGTTGAAGCTGAGATGAGTATGGCAGGGTAAAATAGGGGGTTGATGGTGGAGTGAGTGGAAGGAAAAAAT
>NW_011887886.1:64924-95894 GCF_000806365.1 Fopius arisanus | reverse complement strand
CACCCTGGCACACTCTTCCCACCCTCAACCCCTAATTTTTTTCCAATGCACTCAGTTCACCCTTCTATTTTTATTTTTTTCCAATACACTGATTGGATTCCGCAACTTCGTCTAATCATTCCGTGAATCAATCTACATACACCTGTGGACCCTTTTTCACACCGTAGACCATCTTGAAAGATGGTTAGTGAGGGTGGAAAACAAAGGTTAAAATTTATAGGTACAGATCGACTCAGAATCACCCCCTGAGTCGATTTACCCGTCCCTGTAAAGACTTTTTTTTTACCCCATCGGCCATTTTGGAAATGTAATAGTGGGGGTGGAAAAAAAAGGTCAAAAGTTGTAGGTACAGATCGACTCAAAATCACCCCCTGAGTCGATTTACTCACCCCTTTACATTTTTTTTTACCCCGTCGGCCATCTCAAAAGAGAGTTAGTGAGGGTGGAAGAAAAATGTCGAAATTCATAGGTACAGATCGACTCAGAAACACCCCCTGAGTCCATTTACCCACCCCTGTAAAGACTTTTTTTTTATCCCATCGGTCATTTTGAGGGAGGATTAGTGAGGGCGAAAAAAAATGTTGAAATTTATAGGTACAGATCGACTCAGAATCACCCCCTGAGTCGATTTACCCACATTTATAGAGGTATTCTTTTTAACCCTTTGGCCATCTTGGAAATGGCTTAGTGAAGGTGAAAAATTAGGGTCGAAATTCATGGAGACAAATCGATTGAGAATCATCCCCTGAATCGATTTAGATATACTTGTAGAGACCTTTTTTTTACGCCTTCGGGCATCGTGGAAATGGGCTAGTGAGGGTGCAAAAACACCCCATTTTACCCGGAAGCATTTTTTTATTCATCTCTTGTCATTCTCACCCCAATTTTTATCCTTTCATTTCCCCTCTCCCTTCCCCCTAGAACCGCCCAGTGTCCGTTAAAGCATCCATCTCCTTTTCATATCTTCATTTCACCTTGAACCATGCCTACGAAAGCCATGTGTATACACATACCCCTGTCTCAATCCCAGTTTCACCCTTATACCCGGGCTCTACCCTCACGTATCTATTTAACCCCTAAATTAACGATTTTCCCTCCCAATCCCATTTATTAATATCTTCAAATTATCCCCCCAAAAGTGCCCCTCCTTCGTACGCTCCTGATCACTTCTGCCGTGAAACCCATTTTCGCCTCTCCGAGATTGAGAGGCCACACTATCGCCATCAGTCTGAACTTCGTTTCCCTAAAATTGACAGCTGATCCCCTCAATTGCGGCGTTACTAATTACGCGGAGTGAAGCCGTCAAATTGTTCCGGGAATAATTAAAAAAAATAGTGCATTAGTGTTCACAGGTCGGAAATGAGGTTTGAGAAGTGTCCAGTGTGTGAAAAAATTATAATAAGTATTCTTGTGAGTGACAGTTAGCCACGCCATATTGACAGTGTGCCACGGTGTGGCAATTTGGACAGGGGGCGACGATAGTGTTTATTTAATGTGATTTTGCGATCACTAAAAAAAATACTTCCATTCCTTTTTCCGCTTCCAGACCTAATTTCCGACCCACCGAAATAAATGATTGATTTTTTAGGACGAAAATTGGATTTTTTCATCCAATAATACGGTCGTAATTAGTAACGCCGTAAACAGTCAATTTTGATCCGTTTCCTAGGGAATTTTCTAGGGACATGTCGGGCAGAAATCCCTCCAACCGGGCCTTAAATTTTCTATCAAACTGTTGCAAACGATTGACGATAGATTGAGTAATAAATTATCGGTGGATAGGAGATATTCGTAATATCAGAGGTCGAGTAGTTTACCAATAATTTGGCCAATGGAATAATATTAGGTTATGCAATTATTTACTTAACCTCTACATACCTAACTTCTCAGTGTTCTAAAAGGCATCTGATAAACGCCGCAAAACGCTTCCTAACGAGAGCAAAAAAATAAGTTTTAAGTCGAGAAAAACGCGCAAAATCTCTCCCCAGAAAAATTGATTCAGCCTCGCGAAGGTAGCCAAAAGTTTTTTTTCAAAAGGTAGCTATAAAAATTTTAATGCAAAGGTAGCAATAAATTGGATGGAAGGTTAGCGATAAATTTTTAATAACAGGTAGCAATTAAGTTTAAGTCCAGGTTGCAAAAAAAAAACCGGTAAAGGTAGCCAAAATTATTAGGTAGCGGGGTCTTCTCCTGAGCTCTTCGGGTGAGCCCGGGAAACCCAATAAAGTAGGTAACAGGTATCGAAAATTTAGTGTTAGAGAGCGTAGACAGTAGGTAGCCATAGGTAGCATAGGAGAGGAGTATTCCGAGCCGCGTGGAATGCCTCATCCCGTATATTTCGCCTTCTCGTGGCGCAATTAGATTCAAAAAAATCTGCTTAAACGATTAGATAGCTATTGGGTAACACTAGGGAGCATCAGGTAGCCTTAGGGAGCATATTTAGCCGTTGAGAGAGGCCTTTTGGCTTGCTCAACCCTGAGTTTGCCTGAATGGCGTCATATCGCGAGGTAGCGACGCCATTTGCAAATTTTCGTGCCCGCGACATCTAATCACCCGAAAATCACACTTCCCGCACTCATTTGCACTTAATTAAGCACACGGGTACTTACCAGGGTGCTCGTGGAGTTTCGGGAATGCGGTTTGGGAGGTGCAGGTACTCTGGGGCAGGAATGTGGCGTCTTTATGATGCACTATCGGATTATCACGCACGTGTCTCGAATAACGGCCCGGGGGAAACTAACGCCGGCCGGTCGCGTGGTTCCGTCCGAACCTGTTGCTCGGGGTGGGGGCGACTCTCCTCAAGTGCACCCGTCCGGTGGCGGCGTGCGTGGCTAAATACCGAGTTAGCCTTGATCTCGAATTTCCCTAGCTCGCGGCGCGTAACGAATTCGAATTTCAAATTGGGGTTTTGTCCGTTTACTACTATGTATTCATATTATTGTTATTTTCTATCACTCGGGGTGTTCTATTAACTATGCTAACCGGCTTTTAGCCACAATAAATTTTTTCAAGGGGTTTTGAGCGAGATTTTGCGGGAGCGGATTTTTGCCCCGTCTATGCCTATTATCAGGTAGCTCATCAGGTAGGGACCCTCCCCGGAGAGGGATTGGGAGTCTTCTAACGAAACTAACTAATCCTAATTTCTCTGTAACTATAACTAAACCTAAATCTTCTGTAACCGTAACTAAACCGAGATTCTCGAAACCGTAAAGCTCTTGGCAATCCATGCAAGCGAGAGAGCTACGTTCGCTCACATGGCCTTCCACCCGTACTAAACTGAAGATTACCCTCTCACAACTAAGGGAGCGTAGGCGTCTCAACCTAACCTATGGGTTCTCCTATCCAATTAACCAAAAAGGGTTCCAGGGACTACCGGAAGCACAGTATATCGGCCAATTTTCCTCGATAATCGCCGATCCTTAACCCGATTTCGCGCAGACAATTCTCAATTATTGTTAGGGGGGATTTTTGAGGGAAATTTCAACTATTTTCTAATCGATAACTATAACTGCATTTTTATAAGGGTTCATCTAAACTGTAGGGATTTAACTGCTGTCTCGACTTATTACTTTAATGATTATCTTAGCACAGCGAGCCTGGGGAAAATTAGAGAAGGTAACAGATAGCTGTCCCCGAAAGGAGATTAGATACCAGGTAGCTCGTTAATCGGGGATTTTTAAGGTAGCTTGTCCCGGATTTTATTTAGATAGCAGATAGCTTTTCGCGAGTTTTACTAAGGTAGCAGGTAGCTTTCTTGGCGAGATTCAGGTGGCTATTTGGCAAGCCCGGGGATTTATTCAGGGAATTTTTCCCGGAAGTTTTTAAATAGCATGTAGCTAATAGACGCGGGTCCCGCGATGCGTGTTGGTCAGGTATTTATTTAATTTTCGCCATTCTCTCTCGCCCTTAATCTAGGTAGTTACCCTACAGGAATACAGGTGATGGATTCGCCTGGAATTTCGTCACAAACTTAACGAAATTGTTTTGCATGAGGACTGGGATTTCGAACAAATTTTTGACCACGATTACAGCCAACCTGAAATTACAGATTGCTTGTCGTATTTTATGACAGCTGACATAATCAAATGTGTAATGAATACTGTGACATACATGATTTGTAAGAAAGCTTTTTTACACCCTGATTGTTGTTGAGGAATATCCTATGCTCCCTGAAGCTCATTTTTCTGATGTACTAATGAGGGGTCCTTTAATTGATCCAAATATTAATTTATATCGCTTCTCACTTTTCCTGCAAGAGAACTTTGCCATGCACTGTGAGTCAGCACATTTATATGAGGATATGCTTAATGAGATTTTTAATCATCCCAACTTCTGTTTCCCGTGTGAAGAGCGTGGCACCGAAATTATTTATCAAATTATCACTCGTTTCATAAGAGCACGTATGCAGGACTTTTGCAATTGCTTCAATGCAGAGCAAAAGAAACTCTATCAAGAAAGAAAAAAGATTGCAAAATTTTCGAAAACATGATTATTTTACCAATAATGTATCAATTATGAAAATCTACATTTAATACATGCAATTGAAAAATTGATTGAACGTTTATGTTTATTTCCAAAATTATCTAACCATTACCTGATTTATTTTCATTTTTGATTTCGGCGCTGGGTCTGGTGCGCAAGAATCAAAGAGTGGGGGCGGTCGGATGACTCTCCGCACCATCTCTAATGGCTTCAATATGAGGGACACTGAAAACACCGAGTAACAGGGGGCTGGTCCATAATCCTATCGATCGAATTATTGGCCCAATATGTTCTGAGAGGTCGTCTCTTTCGTTCGCTTCTGTGATCCCTGCTAGCAGTGTAAAGTTGAAAACGCCATGCTGCGGAGTCACATGGGTCGACGCATATCTGTGGTCCGTGTACATGTTACAAAACCTATTCAGTGAGTAGAGATTATTCCGCTCCATCGAGCTACCAGAAAGGCCATTAGGGAACAAATCGAGAATGTTACCAGTTCGCGTTGAGATACACTTCATGTTTCACTGATCGATAACAGCACCGGATCTGTCACGAAATACAAGCCTTGGCGGTATGTACGGGTTTAAGACACGAAATCACCCCACCATACCGTCCGCAGGCAAATACCGCCGAGAGGGTCTGTCGTGTCCTGAAGATGATGTTGAAAGTCTTTATGAAAAGCGACCATCGGAAATGAGGCATGCACTTAAACGACTCCCGCTTTGCGCCTAACACGGGGGAACATAACTATGTTCCGCGGAGCATAACTATGTTCCGTGGAGAGAACTCCGTCATCTTCCACGTTTGCCAACTTCGTCGTTTGCCAACTCCGTCGAAGAAGTATGGAGTTCGAGGAAGGGGAGTTAGTTATGAGACGATCTCTCCCCTTGTCCAATGCTGCGAAATGTTTTCCCGCAGCACTTCGTTATCACCTCGCTAGAGTTCGCCGGCCCAGATCACGGTCAAGTTTCAATACAAGACCGTAAACCATATCGCCCTCTGCTTCGGGATAATCTTTAGGGGCCATTCCCGTCGGCTGCCTCGCGCACGCTCGGAGTTGCTCTCCGTACTCTCCGCCTTACCAGCCGCCCTCGATACCCCCAGGTCTTTGCGGGATCGTCAGTCTCTAATATATTATCTGTTTCTTGTGAGATAGCAGTTCTGATGGCTGAGAAAATTCGTTAGCTTTCTTATCCCATGAGGAAGATACTTGAAATAGGCTCCGTATCTTCGACCTCTGGGTTCAGCCCTACCCGAAGTACTCTGACGTCCTTCAAAGCCCGAGACACTTGCCTATTCCCAGAAGAACCAGTCAACGAAGGAGTTGTTCAGGAAATGCTGCGTGGCCCACGATTACAGCCGCGATTACAGCTGGAGAGTACCAGGCATACGCACAAGACGGCGCCTCACCAGCGCCAGCAGTCGTACTGGGCTTTCTTCGAAGCGGGTACCCCTTCCGATTCACATCATTGGGCGCCTCCGAGAAATATCCCCTCCTCTGCCAGGCAGACCCTTTTTCTCCGGATTAATTCTCCTACAAACGGGAAATCTGATTCAATGAAAATTGTTTTAACTGTCTAGGGTAAAACTATGAATTTTAAAATTGACACAGGCTCACCAATCTCAGCTATATCTGAAAATGAGTTTCAGAAGAACGAGGTATTCTCGAATCTTCAGTTAAAGCCAACTTTTCGTAAGTTTCGATCGTACTCGGGTACCCCAATTATTCCTCTGGGAATTTTGATGGTTGGAGTGGGATTCAAAAACGAATGTTTGAATTTAGAATTATTTGTTACAAGAGGAACTAGAGCACCTATTGTGGGTCGATAATGGATTCGTAAACTTAAGATTTTGTCAATAAATGGGGAAGACCTAGTGATTAATAAGGTTGAAAATGATTTGGGGCTTACTGTAGAGAGGCTGCGAGAGATGTATCCTTCAGTTTTGACACACAAACTTGGTTTATATAAATATGGAAAATTTGCTCTGGAGTGGAAAGATAAGGTAAATCTCATATTGGTTAAACCAAGAGTAGTGCCATATGCAATGATTGACAAGATTGAAGTTGAAATTGAACGATTAGTTAAAGACGAAGTTATCTCTCCAGTTTAATCTAGTGTTTGGGCAACTCCAATCGTACCTGTTGTTAAACTGAATGGATAGATTCGCCTGTGTGGCGATTATAAAACGACAATAAATAACAGTATTAAAATTGATCGACATCCAATTCCAAGGATTACTGATTTAATTTCCAAAATTTCGGGAGGAACAGTTTATAGTCGCATTGACCTAAGTCACGCATATCAGCAGGTTGAGTTGGATGAAAAATCAAAAGTTTTAACGACGATTTCAACTCATAGGGGTCTTTATGTTTATAATCGATTATGCTTTGGGGTGGCGTCGGCACCGGGGCTTTTCCAGAGATTGATGGAAAAACTTTTTTTCGGAATGAAAGGGGTAATTTGTTTTTTCGATGATGTGCTAATTTTTGGTACTAATGAAACTGAACATGATCAAATTTCAATAGAACTATTAAACAAATTAAAAGACGCAGGTTTGACTGCAAAAGAAGACAAGAGTCAATTTTTTCAAAAGGAAACCAAATTTTTGGTTTTTATAATAAATAGAGAAGGAATTTTTGCTGACCCAGATAAGGTGAAAGCCATCATAGAAATTCAGGTTCCCAAAAATATTTCAGAGTTACAAAGATTTTTGGGTATGGCAAATTATTATTCCAGATATGTCAATAATTATGCGAGAATTGCCACCCCACTTTATAATCTTTTTAAGAAAAAAGAGATTTGGAAATGCTCAAAAATCTGTCAGACAGCTTTTGATGATATTAAGGGGAAATTAACGTCGAAGGAAGTGTTAACGCACTACAATCCTAAATATCCACTTAAATTAACTTGTAATGCGTCTCCAGTGGGAGTGGGTGCTGTCTTATCTCACGTTTTGCCAGACAATCAGTGCAAACCAATTGCGTTGGTGTTTGGAGTCAAGAGTTTTCACCAGTACGTATGGGGACAGCAGTTCATACTTGAGACGGACGGATTTTCGATCCGTGTAGAAGCCTACCATCAACTGCAGCTGGAAGAGTACAAAGATGGGCAGCACTTTTATCGGGGTATGATTTTAAATTAAAACATGTCAGCGGTAAGGATAATGTAGTGTCAGATTGTCTATGAAGAGCACCTATTTTCTTTGAGGAGGAAGTAGATGGGAATCAAGTTTTTAATTATCTCAATTTGATTGAATCGGAAGCTTCCATGTTAGATGTTGAATTAATCAGAGTAGAAACGGAGAGAGATCCGATATTAGTGAAGGTTAAGGAGTACTTAAGGCAGGGTTGGCCTGATAAAGTAGAATCCGTTTTTGAAATGTTTAAACGTAAAGGAAGAGAATTGTCAATTGAAGATGAGTGTGTGATGCTGGGAACGAGAGTTGTAATACCTGTTAAATTGAGATCGACGATTTTGAGAGAGTTGCATATAACACACAGTGCAATAGTGAGAATGAAAGCGTTAGCTCGTTCATTTGTATACTGACCGGGCATTGACACAGACATTGAAACAATAACTAAAAAGTGTCGTTTATGTGTGGAGAATGCTGCTAATCCTCCAAGGACAGAGCTAAACGTGTGGAAATGGCCTGAGGGACGAACTCAGCGTATACACATCGATTTTCTCCAGAGTAAGGTCAAAATGTATTTAGTAATTATTGACTCATTTTCAAAATGGATTGACGTCAAGTTGATGAGAGATATTACACAAAAAAAAAACGATTCTAGCAATGAACGAATATTTCTCTACGTGGGGTTATCCTGCTGTTTTGATCAGCGACAATGGACCTAGTCTTGTTTCCGAAGAATTTCAGAGTTTTCTGAGGGGATGTGGAATTCTGCACGTGAGAAGAGCAACGTATCATCCTGCGTCTAACGGCGCAGCTGAGAATCTTATCAAGATATGTAAAAGACAACTTAAGCTGCTATTGCTGGAGGGTGTTAATGAAGAGGTGGCTGTGTCGCAAATATTATTTAGTTATCCCTCCACTCTACATAGTACAACAGAATACACACCTGCGGAACTTCATATATGCAGACCACTTAGAGGGAAATTGGATCTTCTAAGACCAAATCTGAGACACCAAGTGGCTAGAAATCAAGCTAACCAACAACATTATGCTTGTGGATCCAGAAATCGGTCGTTTGAGGTAAGAGATTTTGTAATGGCTAAGAACGTTGCTAGAGGAAGTTGGGTCCAGGCTGAGGTGTTAATAAAGCTTTCACCTGTTACGTGCACTGTGAGGACCATCTACGGTGATATTTGGAAGAGACACGTAAATCAATTGTTTCGTTCGCTTTTAAATAAATCGGAACATTCCGTGGAGATTAAGGACTCTTCTTTCACGGCTCTAGTTACTTTTGACAGTGAAGGTTCAACTGAGATGTCGTTAGCGAATAACTATCCTTTGAAACCAACTCCAAGTACTAATTCCCTCAAAGAATTCTCACTCTCTAGTAAAGTCGAGAGGGGAGTGGAGTAAATTTGGTTGATCGCGATGAAGTATGCAACCAAACAGCGTCGGAAACTCCAATGGAAGTTCAGTCTGCCCCAGTGACTGTGTCCTCACCTGCAACGACATTACCAGAACTTTCTGATAGGCCAAGTACTCACGAACCTCGGCGTTCATCAAGAGTTAAAAAACCAGTACAAGGACTGAACCTGTGAGTGACTCTTTCCTATAGGCAAAAATTATAGAAGGTTATGTATGTGCTGTAACGTGGTATTTTTACCAGTTACAGGTTCTCGACCGTTTCGCGATTTTAGAGACTTTCACCAGACGGGAAGTCACCTTCAATGGCGAGAGTTCACGAGAAGAGAGAAGAATATGTTTCTGATTTCGTTTTGTTTGATTTTTTAAAAATTAAATTACGCGCCACTGCGCTCTATCTGAGGACATCGCTGAGGATCCCAGTTGCATCCCCTTTCAGCTTCCGATTTTCTAAATCTCTACGTGTTGAGCTACTGGAGCAATTGAGGCTGAGAGCGGAGAAGGATTTCGATACGGCGGTCATTCCGTTAAAAATTGACCTGGCGCCTAACTTATTTTTCTGATTTTAATTTGGGGTGTTTTGGTGCCAGAGGGCGGGCTAATGGACGGAGGGTTTCGTGAACCTCCGAAAATTACGTCGCAGTGTATAACGAGACTTTTTGAACGTATGATTGGTACTCTGAAATTGTTGTAAGAACATTGTAAATTATGTTGGGAGGAATGTGATATATTGGACAATTGACGACTGATGAGACATCTAGCATCTAAATGTAAGATGGGTTTTGACTTTACCCTACTCTAAGCCACTAGTTTGAGTAACGTCTACGTGAGTACACGTTTATTTGAGAGCTCTCTGATAAGTGCAGATATTATTAAATTACCACCCCTCTAAGTTATCTAGCTGCCCTCATCCATCTCCACATATATTACAAGTAGTATCTCGGAGAACATACCTTAACCACTTTTTCCTTCGCTGTTAGTCAATGAATGGGAAGAGAAACCCTGAACTCACTGCATGGATAGGTGAGGTTATGTTACTCTGGAAGGATTAGAATGAGATGAACTTCCCCACCTCACCCGATAGGGCATGCAAGGTGATTATGACCCTATATTAACTCAGAAAGCATAGGAAGATTCTTTCAATCCAGCGACAATTATAGGTTTCAACCTGCGAGTTAAGAAGTGTTTTCCAGCCGAAGAATAAAAGGAGCCCGAAAATTGAGAGAGAAGAAATATTGGTAGTTTAGTATACTTTGTAATTGACATGACGCGATTGATTCGGATATTTAATATGATATGTAAATACGCCTTAATACTTTTACCAACTTATTATAACCATTAAAACTCTACCTTATTATGGTGTCGACTTTAAACTGAGATCGTCTGATTATTTGTCCCGCTCCAAAATTATCCACTGACATCTGGTCATGGGTCAGCACGAAAAAATTTAAAAATTTCGTTGAAACAATTATCAAAAATTTATATGGTAAATGAATTAAATATTTCTATATTAAATTGAAAATTATAGGAGTTGTGGGAAATTGAAGGTATTGGTATCCAAACTAACCTAACACATTAAAATGAGTACACCAAACTCCAGCAAAGATTTTTTGCAAAATATTGAACGACTTCGAGGTAGAGATAATTATTCAACATGGAAATTTGCTATGAAAATGTATCTCGAAATGGAGGATTTATGGGGTTGTATCCAGGGTACTGAGTCCTACATCGCTGATGAACGAAAAATGACACGTGCTCGAACCAAAATTGCACTGTCACTCGATCCAGTCAATTACGTGCACGTAGAAGAGGCTACCACACCAAAACAAGCCTGGGAAAATTTACAATCTACGTTTGATGATGCAGGACTAGCAAGGAAAGTTGGATTACTGAGAGAATTGACGACAGCATCGCTAGAAAAAAGTTCTTCTGTTGAGGACTATGTTAACAAGGTAATCAATACTGCTCATAAACTCCGTGGAGTTGGATTTACTGTACAAGAGGATTGGTTAGGTACACTATTATTAGCTGGATTACCAGAAGATTATAAACCAATGATTATGGCAATAGAAAATTCTGGGATAAGAATTAGTGCTGATTCAATAAAAACTAGATTTTTACAAGATGTTAAAGATCCAAAATCAAATAATAAATCTGATGAATCAGCATTATATTCAAGAGGCCATAACACAAGAAGAAAATTTGGTCCACGTTGTTATAATTGTGATAAAGTCGGTCATTTGACAAATAATTGTCGTTATGGAAAACATGAAAATAATAGATCTCACAAAAATCATAGAAATGAGAACAGAAATCAAAACAATTACAATAATAACAACCCAAATAATAATATTAACAACAAAAAAGTTATGTTTGCATTATGTGCTGCTAAAAATTTATCAAATGTAGACTGGATTATTGATTCTGGAGCATCAACTCATATTTCACCTGAGAGAAATTTTTTCCAAAATTTTAAAAGAAAGGATCTAGCCGTTATCGTCACAGCTGACGAATCAATTTTGCATGCTGAGGGAGTTGGCGACATCGAAATTCCAGTGTCTACAAATGGAAATGTAGTGCATTTATTGGTGAAAGACGTTCTTTACGTTCCTAAAGCAGCAACAAATTTGTTATCAGTAAGTAAAATTACTAAAAATGGTTTAAATGTAATTTTTGATAACAATTTATGCCAGATTAATAATACAAGCAATCAACTGATAGCTATTGCCAAAGAATCATGTGGAATTTACAAATTAGAAGTCGACAGAAAATTAATATACCACATTTCTCAGTCTGATGATAAAACATTATGGCACCGAAGACTAGGACACATGAATTCGAGTTATATGAAACTACTGAAGGACGTTTTAGCAACTGGAGTGAAATACGTCGAATCATCGAAGGTAAACCCTTGTGATTCTTGTGCAAAAGGAAAACAGCATCGTGAACCTTTTCACCCAAGTTTGAGACGTTCGAAGAAAGTATTACAGTTGATACACGCTGATGTATGCGGTCCTATGGAATGTAAGTCTATCGGTGGAGCCAGACATTTTTTATTAATTGTTGATGACTACACACGACATACTTTTATTTATTTTTTGGAACAGAAAAATCAAGTTACAAAAAATTTAAAAGAATTTATAAATTGTTACGAAAGACAGACTGGAGAAAAAGTAAAAACTCTGAGGACAGATAACGGAACAGAGTTTATCAATCATAACTTGCAAGAATATTTAAAAAATCTTGGCATAAAGCATCAAACAACCGTCCCATATAATCCACAGCAAAATGGTGTCGCTGAGCGATATAATCGAAGCATTGTTGAAAAGGCTCGATGTATGCTTGCAGATTCGAACTTAGATAAGAAATATTGGGCTGAGGCATGTTCTACAGCTGCATATCTTCTGAATCGTTCATTCACTAAAGCATTAGAAAATAAAACACCTTTTGAAATGTGGACTGGAAAAAAACCAAACTTATTCCATTTAAAAGTGTTCGGATGTAAGGCCTTGGTTTTTATTCCAAAAGAAAAGAGACGAAAATGGGATGAAAAGTCAGAAGAATTAATATTTGTTGGCTATTGTGAAAATTCCAAGGCGTACAGACTTGTTCATCCATTAACTAGAAAAATCGAAAAAAGTCGTGATGTGATTTTCAAAGAAACACCAAAAATTGAATTTACTTCGAAGAATTACAGTCAGGAAAAGCAACTCTCATTTTTTCAAATAGAAGAATCAAATTTGGACGATAAAAATGAAATTATTAATGAAAGTCTATGTATTGATTCAGATTCTGTACGTGGAGATAGCGATAATGACGTTTACCAACTAGCTGAGGAAGATGAAGATTTGAAACACGTTCCAGAAGTTCGAGTTGAGGAGGGAGAGATACCACTTCGAAGATCATCTCGACCACCGAAACCCATTGTAAGAGAAGATTTTATTACTTATTTATCTTATGATAAACATTCTTCAGACCCTGAAACTCTTGAAGAAGCTTTAAACAGTCCTGAGAAGGAAAAACGGCTTAAGGCCATGATGAATGAAAAAAAATTGTTAGATACAAAATGGGTGTTTAGAACTAAAAAAAATTCATCAGGGGAAATTGAGAGATATAAAGCTAGACTCGTTGTGAGAGGTTATAGGCAACAGGCAGGAATCGACTGCTGCCTATATGCTTGACAAACAGGATAAAAATAAAGTTTGGAGATTAAAAAAGGCTATTTATGGTCTTAAACAAAGTGGTAGATCATGGAACAAGAAACTGAACAAAATTCTTATTGACTTGAATTTTAAACAAACTGCAGCCGATCAATGCATTTACTTTAAATATCACAAAAATAATATCTGTATCATTGCAGTCTATGTTGACGATATTTTATTCGTATCAGCTGATGAGAGTTTAAAAAAACTTCTAAAAAGGACCTTCAACAGTTATTTCAAGACGAAAGATTTTGGTGAAGTGAATCACATTCTTGGACTGAGAATAACTCGAGATTTTAAAAGAGGAAAAATCTGTATCGACCAGGGAGCATATATTAAGGAGTTATTAGAACGTTTCAACATGGAGGACTGCAATCCTGTATCAACACCTTTAGATATCAATCAAAATTTGGACCTGCAGGTTGAAGAAAATGAAAAAACATCATTAGACATGAGCAGAGTACCCTACCAGGAAGCTGTGGGGGCTTTATTGTATTTAAGCCAAGCCACAAGACCTGACATAGCTCACACGATGAGTGTGCTCAGTAAATATAATCAATTGCCACGTAGCATACACTGGAAAGCCATCAAAAGGGTTTTTAGATATCTGAAAGGTACAATTGATTATCGTCTGAGACTCTGCAAAGGGGCAGATACTATTACAGGTTATAGTGATGCGGATATGGCTAATAATATCATAGATCGAAGATCTGTTACAGGGTACGCCTTCGTCATGCAGGGAGCAGCCATTTCTTGGGCAAGTCGCCGTCAACCGACAGTCGCGTTGTCAACTGCTGAAGCCGAATACATGGCACTGTCTAGTGCTTGTCAAGAGGCTACATGGCTGAGGTTGTTGATGAGAGACCTAGATCCCGAAATGTTGAACGAACCAACCATCATACATAGTGATAACAAGGGAGCCATTGCTTTGGCTGAAACATCGCATTATAGGCCTAGAACGAAACACATTGATGTGAGACATCATTTCTTAAGAGAAAAAATTGAAGAAAAAATCATTAAAATAAGTTACATTTCGACAGAAAAAATGATTGCAGACATTTTGACGAAAGCTCTTCCTAGAGAGGAAGTAATATTTTGTCGTGAAAAAAATTAGGAGTATTGTCCCATTGTTGAGGATCATTTTATTGCAATCTTTGAAGCAAAACAAAAAACCAAAGAAATTTGAGAAGGACGTGAAATTTACCCTATAGAATGCCAATTATGTGAGGGTATTGGTAGTTTAGTATACTTTGTAATTGACATGACGCGATTGATTCTGATATTTAATATGATATGTAAATACGCCTTAATACTTTTACCAACTTATTGTAACCATTAAAACTCTACCTTATTATGGTGTCGACTTTAAACTGAGATCGTCTGATTATTTGTCCCACTCCAAAATTATCCACTGACATCAAGAAAGCACAGTTGAATTGTTAAGAGAAGTTTTCCACTGAAAGTATATTGTTAATTAGACAGTGGCAAAGCTCCATATTTGACGAATATTGTGGGAAAAACTCATATGAATCATATGAATCATATAATAGTATATTTCACGCCTAGGACGGAAAAAGGGAATCTGACGAATTCGACTTTATAGTCCGAGTCGGAGACGAGGATTATAACGCGCATGAGTCAGAATCACTTTTTCCGCCGTGGCTATGACGCTATTTTATGTCATTGTGGCCGAAAACGCGTTTTTATCCGAGTGAAGCGAGGTTAGAAACGCGTTTTACCGGCCGCGATGACATAAACTCATATGAATCATATGAATCATATAAACTCATATGAATCTCTTAAGGGAGGATTAAAAGACATATTCGAATATATTTTTTTCGTATTAAAATAACGATTTGTCCAAGCGAGTGAGGAGAGAATCCTGGAAACCTCCCATCATTGCTGGCGGCCCCAGCCTCGCCGTTTTCGTCATTTTTGAGAAAATTAGGGGAATTAAAATCAAATAAGTTTCACTCGCGATTATCTTAGCGATCTTCAGTAAAAATGACACATTAATTAGCCTAGAGGCTAGAGGACATTACGGGGAAAAAAGTAGTAAGAATATTTCGCATAATTATAATAAATGTAAATGATAAATATAATAAATCTGGTTTCTGTAAAATTACGAAATCGGATGTTAGCAATTCCCATTGAGTGAACGCGTGGTGATTTAGAGAACGCTCTAAATTCCCCGAACTCCGTGTATTTTGTTCTATTATTTTTCTTTGTGAGTAAACCATATCATATCATTGATAAATATTTCTCGAAGTCGAATATTATAATTCATAGAGAGTATAAAAAAGTTACGTGAAATAGCAGAGGTACACGGAGAGAACAACCCAGGAAAAATTACGTGACTAATCACGTAATCGTGGGCTGGAGTGTAATTTCCTTGATTTTTAGTGGAGAATTCGGGAAAAAATGAGAGACGAACAGTGAATTCTATTATTTGCTCTGGAAAATGTACGTGACTGTCACGTAATTTCCTACGAACTTGTAAAATTTACCACAGTTCCGGTTAAAATTATTTCGAGTAAAGTAAAAATTATTCAGTTTCATTTGAATTTTACGTGACATACCGTAATTTGTACGTGACCGAATTGAAAAATTCTTAGACAGCGTTGGTGGTACGACTGTTGGTCACACCCGATCGCGCATCATTGTTTAAGTTCGGATCACGCCACCCGGCAAATTACTATTGTCGGAAGGATAATTAGTATATTGTGCCCCTACGGAGTAAAGTATTTTCTGACGAAATGTGAGTATAATCACATGAGTCAGAAAATACTCTATTTCCGTGAGGCAGACAATATTTGATTCTCATAGGGACTGGAAACGGCGATCTAACCGAGCGAAGCGAGGTTAGAATCGTACTTTCCAGTCCCGGCAAAATTTACGGAACTGAGTATCGTTATTTTTCTACCTCCAAAGATAACTTTTTACCGACCGAGTGGTAAAATGTTCTGAATGATAGGCACTTTTTCCGATTTTACATTTAGCCCCACGTTTACCTTTCACACATGAATTTTTACGGAACTTTTTACGTATTTTTTCCAGTATTTTTCTCTCCGTGTAGATCCCTCCGATTGCATTGAGAGTAGTTATTTGGTTTTCTGAGTCTCAAGATCATACTGGATAGTGAATATTAATATTTTCAGGCCGTGAGGCGGAGTGGTAAACATAAAATATATGTAAGGCTACTTCTTCACATTTAATGATAAAACTAGATTGTTCTTCCTCCGTCATTTGCCATTGAATATCTATATCTCATGTATGTAGGTACCCCATATCAGCTTTTGAATTATTCATTTAATTTTGATGGATTGAAAATGATTAATTTTAGTTTTTACCCCATCAGCACGTTAAACACAACTTGCTGATTTGACGGACATCGTTGTTAGAGATAGAGGTTAGTTCGATAACCTATCGCTTGTTCTTAGTAAGAACGGATTCATGAATTATTTATACACAGTCTTCGTAATAACAAGACCATATTAATAATTCATATTCCAACCAGATATTTTTGAAAAAAATTATTTTTTCGTAAATAAATTATGCACATACGCATTGAGTTAAGCCGGGCATTGGTAACGGCGACTGAAATACACATAAAAATAGTAAACTCTAGCTTCCGGTGTGATCTCACCTAGGGAGGTAACGTAAAGAAGGCTTACCCACGTGCTTACCCGTGCTCGCCTTCGGCTCGGGCGGTAATTCTGCACGTGGGCAAGCCCTCTTTCCCGAGTGGAAATTAGTTCAGGTCTACTTGAAGTCCGATCAGAACTTGATTCACTTTCAGTGCGGTTCGCTTGATCAGGTAAGATCTGATCAGAACCTGACCAAGGTTTGATCCAACGTTTCCGATCCTAAAAACTTCAAGCGAATTTAGATCAAATTCTGATCAAGCAGGCCTGATCAGATGACACCTGATGAAAACTTGATCAAGTTTCGAGCCAGTATATTGGACCCTATAAACTACATGTGGCTTTACATCAAGTTCTGGTCAAACATGCCTGATCAGATGACACTTGATGAAGTCCTGACCCAGTTTTGACCCAGCAAGTCAAATAAACATAATCTCACTTTGAGATCAAGCTGCCTCAACACAATTTGTTCTCCTTCCGATTCAATTCACTTGATTTTCAATTGAATAGCTCGATAAAAAAGAATCACAAAGTTCAGATCCGATTCATCTGATATTCATTTGATGTACCCTTTTCTGAGAATCCTCTTTTTTCTAGCAATTGTTAATCTATTGACGAAACATCTTTATTCAAATGTATTGGAAGCAAGGAAAATATATATAGTATAGCATCAAACATAAGAGCGCATTATCTTGAGTCTAAAGAAATCATCAAACTTGCATCTGTTCATTGTGTTATGATTATTATAATTATCTTTTAATAATGAAATAAAATTTGAACCGAATATGTTTTCTCGCTCAGAATGTACATGCAATAATTTCAAAGTCATCAAATACTCCCTTGCAGATGGTGTAGGTAACAAGAATCTACTCAAAAACAATAGTGCGGTAGTCCAGTGGTTAGGGCGTAGGTTTAGTAATCGTAGGTTCCTCGGTTCGATCCCCAGCATCATCAAAAATAATAGGGTTTTTTCATCGCTAATTACAATCGGGCTTCATTAAGAGTGGTCAGATATAATAAAAAAAATTAATTATCTTTTGTTTTAAGTGAGTTATGGTTCATATTTATTATTGTTTTCGATATTCCAGTCATCCGATTTAGATACATTTGACTTGATCAAATCCGGAACCGTTAAAGTGGATCAGAAAAGTTTGATCACGTCTTGATTTAAATTTGCGTTACATGTCTGATCAAAACTTGATCCAGTTACCCCCATGCAGGGCGATCAGATAGGTCCGAAAATCGGTCCAAGCTCGCGCCCGATGATACCGATGGTCGAAAGCGAGTTCCGCCCAATGCTCAACCGAACCTTGGATGATAACTCCGGGCCGAGATCCCCGCCGATCATAAGCCCAATATATTATCCGAATATAGGCCCTATTTCGAATTATATATCTGGCCGACGTGTGTCCTACGTTGGCAACCGACACTTTGCAAGATCGTACTCGATGTTGGGCTAATTCTCGTGTCAACCTCCGATAATAAATTCGGCCAATTATTGATTGCAAATTAGGCCCAATCTTGGTCCTCATTTTTGGAATAGGAATTCGTCAATTGTTACTCAAATAAAAATACATCCAAAATTATTATTTCATTTTCATTTTTTTATTACTATAATGATCCATGAAACAAACCTAAATTTTTCATATACATGGTGTATGAACAAATACCAAACAAATTACTCTCAAAAACTGCAGCAACTTAGCTGCTTTTTACGAATGATTCTTATTTTTAATAATATAACTTGAAAACGATAGTTCAACAATATGTAAAAGTATGTCTCTTACGTTTTGCATTTATGACCAACTGAGAAATTTGATGTAAACAATTATTACACTCATCATATTGTCTTCTCAATACTAAGTATTTAATTTATTCTCTGCTCAAATATTAGGGATCAATTTTGTTTCTTCTTATTTTTGTGTATGCAATATTATGCAAGAGAGTTATGCCTTAGAATAGATCATAACAAAACCCAGAAAACTTTTTATTATATTAATAATGAGTAAATAATTTTTCAACCTCAACGATATGAAAGTTTGTTTTTAAATTTCTGGATAAGAATCTCCAATATTACTGTAATACATGAATCTATAAAATAATGAATCAGTTAACGATATTTTCTATGCGAGGCATGTAGGCATAAGTAGACAAATGCAATTATTGAATAGCTATCAAATGTGTTCATTTATACCTTGAATCACCTCACAACTAATAGAACCTATTGAATAGGATGTTGTTATGCATGTTGCATTATGCATTCATATTTGAACGATCAGCGCGACCTCCCTCTCGATCACCAAAGTGTACCAGCCAATTACCAACTTGCTTCGATAATTTTCCAACTTCATTCGGGTTTTTGAACTTGCTACTAATAGGATCTGAAATATGAAACCACCACTAAATTAGTAAATTTATAAAAATATCTTTTCATCATCATTTCAATACTCATTGTCGACAAAATATCTCACATTTTATTATTTATATTAATTTCTTGGTCAATTGAATCAATTCTGTAAATGATAAAAAAACAAGGAACAAGTACCTTGAAAGCAATCGAATGTGGACGTGGCGCTGAAATCAAGTTTTCCATGACCTTTGACCTTCCTGCCGATTCCTGAATACTGAGACTGTACTGCTTTTTTCATAATTTGAGGCAAAACGTGATTGATACATGCTTTCACTGTTGGGTGAGTAAAACATAGGCAGTTGAATAACGCCGTCTGAAATCAATAAATGTTGAGATGATGATGATCATCAAAACTGTGAATTTATTCTGACATGAAAAAAAGAAGAAACAATCAATCACCAAAGCGAATTTCTTCTTGTCATCATTTTTTAGTTGCTCCTCAAACTGTAAAAAGTCATCCAGCGTTTCAATTGGTAATTTGGTGTCCACAGCCGTCATTAATTGATGGAGGGAAACTTGTGGCGCTTGTGGAATATTTTGTGCCAGTACTGTAAGCTTTAGCTCGTTCATTTTTTGGTCCAAGTTGTATAATATGCTCACCTTAGCAGATGTGATTTTCTTTGAAAGTTCAATCTTAATTTCTCCCAATTGTGCTTTGACAAATTCTTTCAATTCATCTAAAAAAAAATCTAAGAAGTACTTACATACACGTCGATATCTTTAACTAAATCAGCTACAGGTATTAATTATTGCAAAATGTCATGTCTCACAAGTTAGCCCACGTTCGATATCCGTGGTTTTAATTTTATCCAAATTGTTGAACTTTTCTCCCCCATGACAATGTGACGATTTTAGAAGCTGATCCTGGGCTTCATCAGAATCGTCTGAGAGTATTACTCGAGTTGTTTTAGGTTTACGTTTTGGAAGTCTTTTTGATAGAGAGGGAGTCATTGATGATGAGGAGTCGGTCACTTGATTTGATGGACGAGTCTTCGGAGTCGAAGGACAGGATGATGAGCTTGAACTCTCAGGGATAACTTTTGGGTTGGTCGTTTTTGTTACTTTTTTCGCTGATTTTGAGGAAGATCCCCTGGTTGATCGCCTAATATCCAGTGGCAGATCAATGAGATTTTGGCTTGTGAGTTTTGGCGTTTGACGAACCATTGGTATGTTCTCACGAGGGATCTGATGAATTTTTTTTTCAGAAAAAATGACTGGCTCGTTTCGTTGATGCTGCTGATTGTCAGAACTTGCCACGTTCCTCTTGGTGTAGGCTCGTTCCAGGCGACGTCTAACCTGATCGTAATCATTAGCCTAAGCAAGTACGAGGACGTCAAATGTTCTCCATGAAGAATCTGCTGGTGTCTCTTGTTTAATCCACTTATCCAGATATTCATAATTTTCGGGAGATGGATATGCACATTTCCACACATTTTCAGATTAGTACGTCATCCATTGTCCAAGGACTGCATCTATTGGTAGTAATTCTTTAGGATTCAAATGGTCGGAAATGAACTCCACAATTGCATATTTCTTGGGCAACAAAACTTCTTGCGATGACATGATCCCGAAATTGTTTCAATATCACCATAACTGCGAGAGAAAAAATAATCATTAGAACAACTATAATAGGGTTCAGTGATATTAGGATTAAGTGAATAAAACAGAAAATTCTTTAATTGTTTTCTACGAGAGGCCAAGTGAGGCACAAAAAGACGATGAAAATAACGCGAACATATTACATAGAAAAAAGAGCGAGAAAGTGTGGTATATATGTTTCAGAAATTATTGAATGAAAATAATGACGCTATTCTCGTGTTCCTTAACCTCACCATGTAACTTACAATTATATTCTTTCAATTTTTTCAAAAAAAATCAGGGTTTTTCGTTACATTTAGCACTTTAACACTCACTACGACAATTGAAGTAGTTTTGACGCAAAATAGTGAATAATTGTCCTATTAAGATCAAAGTAAACAAGAAGGACGTTTTGATCCAACCGTTGACGCATTACTGGACTGAGGCGTTAGCGTCTTTCGCTCTCTCCTGTTCCGTCTGTTTATACTAAGAAAATTGCAGGCCACAATTCCAAGAAACAGACCAGTAGAGTACAGTATTTGAAGAAACTAATATAGAAATAAGGTTGTATCCATATTATTTATTCAACCTTAAAGTGAACCCCGATTCCCCTGTATTTGTCTGTCTCTATTTGAGTGTGCACGTGCTATTCATTACTTTGAGAAAATCACTCATTCATATTTCTTTTTCACGCGCTATACTCACGCCGGCCGGCTAGTTAATAAAAAAATTCTCTCGAGATAAAAACTACTAGGATACAAGCACCTAATTACATAATTGAATGAAAATTGAAAAAAACTTATATTCCATAATTTTGAACAAAAAAAATGTATCATTTTTCCTTTCTCCGCGTGGTTGAATTAATAAAATACTTGAATAAGAAAGACGATTGATCATTTAAAGACACTTACCTGATTACTTGCTCCTGCATTCGCCAGCACATCCGTCTTACAAATAACAGTCAATTCAAAAGAAAGTATGTTTTTCGTTAAATAGAAAATAATAATAGAATAAATAATAGAAATAATTTCACTGAGAATCGGGTTCCATTGTTCAAATCAATTATAAGTGTGTAAATAGGAAACTGAACACTGACGTTGTACCCGAAATAAAACACTCTTATACATAATTTCGGATATAGAAATCAACTGAGGTGAATCCAAAAAATGTTCTACTTTGGTGAGACCAATATCAGTAGACAAAGTCGGGTAAGAAAATAGTGAATCTTCTGAAATGGCTGCATGCCCGAGGAGAACAATTTTTTTGGTCTTGGCCTTTATTTCACATTTCATTAGAATTTTTTTTACAGTGAATATTTTTCCATTCTTCAACTGCACACAATTATCAAGATGATGTAATTTTAGAGTTGAACCACAGAACTTCAGCTGGGAAATGCACTGAAAATGCTCATTATCATAATCATAGAGCTCAGCATTCTTGGCAACTATTATATCACTCAATACTTGACATTTTTTTACTTCCATCATCGTACCAGATTCCATCTCCGATAACCTATTGATAATTTGTGTCAAAGGTTTGTTTGTCGATTTTGTCAACTTTTTAAATATGCCTGTATAGTTCTCTTCCCAAAAAGCACTTATTTCACTGAGTGGAAGATTGAAATTCCTCACATCGTCTGCAAAGTGAATCAAATTATGCAGGCTCAAAACTTGAGGTCGCGGACCGTATAAGGATGGCAGTAAATTGAAAAATGTTCTAAGCAAATGGTCTGCATAATCAACATGTGATTTAATTAACTCCTTGTTATTGAGAATGCGAGCTGCAACGAATAAAAGCAGGAAATGATTGTAATAATTTTTATGAAGAATGTTTTCCAAGGCAATGGGTCCCAAGTAATGTAAAAAGAAACGGTACTGCGTTGCTTTCCATCTTGAACAGGTGTAAATATCAAATTTTTTACGTTGGAATTCACAAGGAACATCAACTGATATTTTATTTAATATTAATTGGAGTTCTTTCAGTTTTTTTGGTTTGATGCGTTGAGGACTTCCTCTTGAAATCCATTTTTCCAGTAGCCATTTCATGACTCCTAAATAAAGGAGATGCATAGACTCAATTGGAACGTCAGTGACAGGATCGAAGTTATTAATATTCAGCAGTGGACTTTCTCCATGGTGATGTTGGGGTTGTCTTTGGGCAGAAAATGACTCCTTTGAGCGCAATGAACAATTAATTTCGGGATATACTCGAGTTTGGCGTCTCGTTTCTCCAATTGTTACACCTTCAATAGTGCATCTTTCACAAGCATAAAAACCTCCGGCCCCCTTACAACATTTGATAAAAGACCTCGCCGGAGAATCCGCGAGGATTCCTATAATTTTGAAAGTGAAATGTCTTCCTACAATATGAATTCCATTTTCACTCAAGTATTTAACTTCAGCAATAAAATCTTCCAAATAATGGAAGATTCTCCATTCCATTTTGATTCTCCACAATAGATCCCAGCTACGAAAGGTTTGCAAATGTAATCTTCGTGATGAATTTTTATAAAAATTGGCCAAACGTTAATTTTCGAACTTCGATAAATCTGCATCCCATCAATGTGAATGAAAACTGCAATCTCAGTATCGGTATATATACGAGGAGAAATTATTTTTTGTACACCGTGCTCAATTCCAAGATACTGGAATTCACCTATCGTACCACTGGCACTGTACATTTCCTTGAAGTTCTGACGATGAGGCGTATTCAACAGTGTTTGTGCTGTTCTCGGTAAATTTGGATAACCTTCACTTCTGATTGTCATCAAAAGATCAGTAATGACATTGAGAATTAGCGTAGGTAAATTACGTATAGCCCAGGCACGTAGTTTTTGCTCCATTCCATCACCATTGGCACTATAGGCAATGTCATGGACACCTTCACTGTTATTATCACTAGAATCTGTCGTCTGCAGATTGGCGTTCAGACAAATCACTGCAATTGAAATCATTTTCTGATTGTGTTTCAGAGCCTGACTCACTGACTTCTAATCTTACGTCCACGTTTCCAGCCGATGTTTCGCTAACAATTATTTCATTGCTGCAAGAAGCAATGGGCTCTTCAGTACCTCTTCCATCTACGCATTCTTCTAAAAAATTGTCGGCAGATTCCTCGATTGTCTTATTCTTCAAATACCGGCACTTTTTCACTCGTAAATATCGTTTTGAAGTCATGTCACAAAACACAGTGGTCCTATACTAAAGCGAACATAAAAACACGAAAATTCTGCCAAAAAATACAGTAACTCTATTAACTCAAAACTAACTGTCATCACAACTCTGAACATCTGGTGTGGAACTAATACTCAGCAATGATGACACCAGTCGATAAATAGTATATTATGCAACACGTGCGTAATATATTTTTTTACTCGTGGGAGGTTTGTAACACGAGCCGAAGGCGAGTTTTACAATCCCACGAGTCGAAAAATATATTACGCACGCGTTTCATACAAAATTTTATGCCATCCCGCCCGGAATCCGCGATTTAACCGAGCGAAGCGAGGTTAGAATCGCGTGATTACGGGCACCGATGGCATAAATAGAATTTTATAGATTATCATGTCCTCGATGACATACTCTTCATTAAAAAATTCTGTCAATTCCGAATTAAACTCTGCCAATTCCGAGGATTAAACATACTCATATTTGGGGGGAGCGACAATAGTCTATGATAGGGCCTGATTAAAAAAACCAATTATTGTTCATGTAATAATCAGCCAACTATTGGCTGTAAAATTGAATATTGATAGTCGGTGAATGGATTACGGCCCGAGCCTTGGTCGAAGTTTCATATATTGATTATTAGCGAGGTCATGCTCGTCCAATCTTCGGCGAATTTATTTTCGGGTAATCGATGGTTGGCACAGCATTGGCCGAAACTGCGTAAACCGAGATTTGGTAAACCTATAGTAGCCCGAATATTGGCCGCGTCTGTTCAGTCGGCAAATCCGGCACGGGCCGTGTCACTTCCGGATCAATCATCAAGTATGACCTGATCCAGTCTTGACTAGAACTTGACCAAAATTTCCTCTCGGGTTATTTTCCCTTCCGTGGTGAAAACATAATTTTTGTCCCCAGTGTAGCAGCAGCGTCAGAATGCCCTCTCGCGCCGCCGGAGGGAAGTGTGTACTTTGCTCCCGCTGGGCAGAAAAAAAAAGTTCATTGCGTAGTAGCTATCCAATGATTTTGTTCGCTTCGTACTGGAATACGCCCAATCAAAATTTGCTGAATTGTTCAATCATGATATATATCAATCAATATATCATATATCAATTGTAACCACGGAACCATGGGATTCGGCCAGGGTTCGCAAAGTACTACGAACTTTTCATTAATCGCGTCATACTTTTGTTGATACCAGTGTAAGAAAATTATTTTCGTGGGACGAAAAAGAAATCATTTGCGCACTCCAGTAGTCTTACAGTAACAATTTTATTAACAATTTTACTGGTTTACGCGATTTTTATTGCGTGTAGATTATTTTCTTTGTTCTTTTCCTTTTAATTTGACTCTATAAATCGAAGTGAAATCGATAGATTTTTCCCGTTTTCGCAGTTTTTTTTTGAATGTAAAGAAATAAATTTCAGGCAATAATCTTTGGAAAATGATTTTTTTGTACTTGCGATATCCTTATTATGAAAGTAGAAACACAAAAATGAAGTTCGCCCGAGACGAAATGTCTCGAAACTGCAGGACTATTTCCTCATTGGTCGAGTCGAACCGCCAAATTCAAATTCGTGGCGAGGAGTGCGCTGTAGGTCGCCTAGAAATGAAATGAAAATGTGAGTTTGACGTTGAATGTCGGTATTTGGAGTGCGATCCTCTCTAGCACTTTCCCCGCCGTGTCCAACATACAGAGATGTCGGGTAAGACGACGGCTCGTGCGGTGGCTTCTTTCCTTTAGGAAGAAGAACCAATCTCTGCCTCTTCCACATTAAGGGGAAAACGCCCTCTGCAAGGCAGGCGTTATAAACCTACAAAAAAAGTTGCCGCAAAGCCGTTATGGCGACCCTCAATGCCACATTAAGGACCCCGTCAAGGTCAGGCGCTTTGGAACACTCAATCCGGCTGCAAGCCTCCAACAGCTCCTGCTTCGTTACCAGTGAGACATGGGGCTGCTTGCCCCTCCCGGCTATACGTGGGAAGTCAGTCTGGCTGAGGAAAAGTTCCCTGACAATTTTATTCAGGAGGACAAGACTCGTAGGCGATGGCATGGGTTGACATTTGATTCGCACCATGACCACCGTGTACTTGTAGGGCTCCTGTAGCGCCACCCAGGTTGATCTCCTCCGAGCTCGCTACGCTTGTCTCTTAGCCGTGTTGCATTTCCCTTGTAGTGCCGTTATCTCCTCATTCCACCTGTAGACTAGTGGTCGCCGGGTGGTGGAGCGTTTGCGGGGCATGGTGGCGTCGCAGGCCCGCCTGATTCTGGCCATCATGTCAACTGCCCTTTCAGCAGCATTCCCACCTGTAGATGCTCCCTGGTCCAGCGCCACCGTCTAGGTGCTAGGGTCGAACACACTAGTAGATAGGCTGTACCGGTTCTGGACAAACTGCAAGTCATTCCAGAACCGGCAGGCGTGTGGGGGGTACTCCCGCGCCGAGTCACTGCGTAAAGCCGATGACGCATGGCCCACCTCGAGCGGTACCGTAGGGGGTTCATCGAGTAATGGTGGTCCATCCGGTATTATGGACCAGCCGCCAAATTACTTGATGATCGACACGGTGGAGTCACCGCGTATAGTGGGTGACGCATTGCCCACCTGGAGCGGTATCTCGAGAAGCATATATCCCTCGAACCCTAAATTAAAATTTGGGGGTCTAGTGGACCCCAAGGATCATGGAGTAATGGTGGTCCATCCGGTATTATGGACTGGCAACCAAATTACTCAATGATTCACACGGTAGAGTCGCCGCGTATATTTGGGGATATAGTGCTCCTTAGGGTAAAAAGGCAATAGAGACATACCCGGTATTGTCAACATGGCGATTCGCGATCGAGGTTAGGGAATTGGTAATATCCAAGAATTTTACGTCATCTTCGGTTGACCATTCTCGCTTTGATTCTAGAAATGCTCATTCGACGGTACGTAGCAACGGGCATTTCTCTGACATATTTCTTGGGGATATATAATTTGCACTTCTTAGAAGTGCAAAAAAAAATAATGGGAACGTGCTCAAGACAGTTTCCATCAGCAGATCAATGGTTGACCACTTTCGCCTTGATTCTCGAAATGCTTATTCGACGGTACGTGATTAAATGATAGAATAAATAACAGGCATCTCTAAGACATATTTTCCTTCTATATTAAATTGCACTTCTTGAAGGTAGCAAACAATGGGAGCATGGTTCAGATAGTTTTCACCATGCATATGTGCACCCTTTTGTTTTCGCGTTTCGCGTTTTCAACTGTTAAGATGATGAAGTTTGCAAACGTGAGGTGAACAATGGATAACGAAAAAGATGAAGCATCAAGAAGACAATATAAAATGGTGAGCATCTTAGACTTTATCACTCAGTTCTAATTCAAATCCATTCGTTCATCTCTTATCATAAAGAACTCTCCAAATGGCGGTAAGTAGCCTGAATTGATTAAATTTTTGACTCCATACAATGCACTAATTAACGCAAATTTTTATTTCACAGGCTCAAGGAATCTGGACAATAAGCCTACCCTTAATCGCCGCACCGAGGCAGCGGGAAGGTGTGGTGAGTGAGGTCGAAGTGCGGAGGACAACGGCGGAGGTGTTAAGTTTTTATCAACCGGAGACGGAGGTGATCGTGACGTTAGGGCGGGTGCAAACCCGATTCACCATCTGCCCGCATGGGAACATTTATTATATTAAACCAGGTTATCGGTTGATTGCCCACCCATGCGGGTTACCGTGCCTCATCGTTGAGGCGCAAAATCCGCCCGAAGAGGTGCTGCACTTCGGACCTCCCGCTTCCCCCGACCCCTCCCCCGATCATGGTGTAACACCATTAAATAGTGGTGAGTATAGCTAATTTCAACGATTATGCCCACACATATAATTCTTCAACCTATATGTAACTCCCTTAACACCTTTTTATTTTTTTTTTTACAGATCCCTCGATATCAATGGAGCCGCATTCAACCACCGCCGAAATCGAGATTATCACAATCTCCGACTCGGAGGATGAGTGAAAATCGTAAGTAAATTAAAACAAAGAAAATTGAATAAAAGTCGCAATATTTCTAATTGTTATCTCTATCTGTTGCAGGTTCCCATCATCATGAATACCGAAGATGGATCACCAAAATGAATAAAAAAATTAAGCATTATTGAACTATAATCATTATAATTATTATAATCTGGATATTTTTATTAATTATTGTAAATTGTAAGCTAGATAATTTCTTGAAAAAAAGAAAAATAAATATAAAATAATGAAAGATAAAAATGAAATCGAAAAATTATATAACCTTCTTCATTAAAATCCCTACAACCAATTAGGTAATTTCGACATATCTCAAGAAGGGGGATGGTGGTTCCATCAGAAATAGTCTTCTGACTTATTTCAATAATATATCTAGTAAAGTCATTTCTATAGAGGTCATTTGTCATTTCTATAAAGTCATTTGTATAGTAAAGTCATTTTCGATACGTCTCAAGAAGGGAGATGTTGATTCCATCAGAAAAGGTCTTCTGACTTATTTCGATAATATATAGTGAAGTCATTTTTTTCGACATGTCTCAAGAAGGGAGATGGTGGTTCCATCAGAAAAAGGTCTTCTGACTTATTTCGATAAGATATATAGTAAAGTCATTTATTAGAACCCAATCATCATAGGTAATTTCATAATTCTATAAACTGAAATTGAATGAAAAAATTATATTACAATTATCATTGATTCATTAAATGCTAACAAGAAACAACTAGCTATTGGTGAAATAAAAAAATTAAGCAAATAGAGTTGAGGTAATAACTACCATCAATAAAAGTTCAGAAACTTAAATACTAGACTGATCTGGTGAATGGATGAATAGATAATAAGCATGTTCTGTGCAAAGTCGTGTATTGAATATTCAATTAATTTACATGGAAGTTTGGATGACATAATAACATGTATTATAAGCCGTATTGATATCATCGATTGGAGGACTCTCAGCAAATTCAGGATGATTTCGATACGAATTCACACTGATGTGATGCTCCTCCTAAATATCGCAAGTGAATGGTTTGTTGTCCGACAGTTTTCTGCAAATTTTCGAACCACTCTTGATTCTCCGAACAGTATTTGACGATGCGCAATGGTAAGAATATTTGGAACTCCTTCTGAAACTCAGCAACAATGGGTTTCCCAAATTTGGTGTTGACCCATTTCACTTGAGAAATTAGGTATTCTTTATTCACTTCCAGGTCCACCATTTTCTTCGTTGGTAAATAGCCTGGTGCAGAGCTAATTGCGTTGAGTTTGCTGAAGTCCATTTCGATCGTTCTACTCTTACTGAGATTACGAGTTAATGTGAAGATGGAGGCTCGGTGAATCTCTTTATAGGATGATTCTAATGCATCATCAACACAATTTTTAAATAATTCCATCGACTCAGCAAGGATTCTGTTTCCTAGAACGAGTGTATGTCTTTTGTTGATATCTATTGTTCAACATGGGCAAAGTGAGCATTCTGGGACGTACTTAATGGCTGATATTATGCCTAGTTTGAGTTCAAGGCTCACTTTTTTTTTTTTGCAGAATTAACAGAAGTATTGTTCTAGGGAAATTTGCATTGTACTGCTTTCTTATATAATGAGACGTTCCCAGAATTTCCAGCAGTCTTAGGCAGAAGTTTCCGAGTGCTAAAAGATGGTTTTAAGTAAAACTCTGTTATGAAAAATGGATTCATCACCTTATTTGAAACTAATCGAAACCATGAAAGAAGCTTATAAACTATGTGAAAAACAACCGCGGGAAGATCGTGAGAAATGGTTGAAAATCGGTGGAAAGTGGTTGAGGAGATTGAATAAAAGCGTGAGAGCTAAGTCGAAGTGTTCCATGGCTCGTAAATTAAGAATACAAACAACGATAGCGCGTTTACATTCTCTGATTAAGAAGTTCAAACGGAGACAAAAGAAGGGTGGCACAATTAGTTCTCCTAATCAGCGGAATGTAAGAAGCCATAGGGTGCATTGGCAAGATCTATTGTCAGCATATGAAGGTAGAATCAGAACTGGAGTTGTCATTAACCTCATCCACACAGATTTAAAATCATTCCTCAACGATGCGAAATTTTTAATTTTTACTCGTATAAAGAATGCGTTATTGAAAGAGGGGAATTTGAAAGTTAATTTTATCTTAGCTTGCGAGTATGAGAATTGGAAGCATGAGCAAACACTGCAGGAAACTAAATATTTCAGCACTCGAAATACTATCATGCCACCATCCCATGATATTAAAGAATGGTTTGAAGGGGATATTATTAACAAATTATTAACCAAAGTTGAGGAATTCCAGGAACGCGATTCAGGATGGACAATGATTGAGATAATTAACCTCACAGTTAACATTAATAGATATGAACCGTTGCGAAGAGGTTTGTCTACTTATATTGATCTCCCAACGAAAATACAAAAGAAAAAGGCTGTCCTCAATATAAAAAATTCCGATGAATTTTGCTTTTTATGGTGTGTAACAGCAGCTCTATGTCCTACTGACTATCATAGAGATCTGGTTAGTTCGTATCCCCACTTCAGTACGGTTTTGAAATATGATGGTATTGAATTCCCCATAAGTCTCAAGCATATATCCAAATTCGAGCGAATGAACAATCTTTCCATAAATCTTTATGGAGTAGATCAGAAAGAATACATAGTTCCAGTTCATTTGAGTAAACTAAAGTCTGATAAAGCTACGATTCACCTTCTCATGGTGGAAAGCGGTCATTCTTCAGACTACCTTGATCATAATGCTGATAGCAATAGCGAGGATGCTAACGAGGATGATTTTGAAGATAATGCTCGTTTTTCAAAATCAATTTACCATTTCGCATGGATAAGGAATTTATCTCGGCTGGTCAGTAAGCAGATATCAAACCATCAGCACCACTTATGGTTGTGTGATCGATGTCTGAATCATT
>NW_011887886.1:61946-63209 GCF_000806365.1 Fopius arisanus | reverse complement strand
GACAACTGGATGAAACTGGATGAAGATAAGTTGCCTGAAAAGGAGAAGTTTTACTCCCAATTGAATGATCAAGGAATTTCGGATGAAGATTACAAGCATGCGGAGAATGTTTGGCAGACTTTCAATCTCCAAACCTTAGGAGCATATTCAGATCTTTATCTTCAAACTGATGTTTTACTGCTAGCTGATGTGTATCCGAATTTTCGGGACACCTGCTTAACAGTATATAACTTAGATCCACTGCATTATGTTACTGCTCCAGGTCTTGCGTTCGACGCCATGCTCAAATACACCAAAATTGAGCTTGAACTCCTAATTGATCCAGAAATGGTTCTTTTCATTGAGAAGGGTATTCGGGGAGGAGTTGCGCAGTGTTCGAATCGTTATGCAGCTGCAAATAATCGTTATATGGGTTCTAAATTTGATCCAAACAAGGAGGAAACATATTTAATGTATTTTGATGTGAATAATTTGTATGGTGCTGCAATGAGCATGCCTTTACCCTATGCAGCATTCGAATGGACTCATAAGATTATAGACATACATACCATTCCTGCAGATTCTAAGATTGGATATATCTTTGAAGTTGATTTAGAATATCCAAAGGAGCTCCATCATCTACATAAGGATCTCCCACTGTGCCCTGAACATTATTCACCGTCTGGCGGCGATCATCCAAAATTAATGACTACTTTACTTCCGAAAGAAAAGTATGTGGTTCATTATCGTAATTTACAGCAATATTTAAACCTAGGCATGAGGCTGGAGAAAATCCATTGAACTTTGAAATTCGAGCAGCAACCATGGTTGAAACCCTATATCGATTTGAATACAGAGTTGCGGAAGCGTGCTGTCAATGACTTCGAGAAGAATTTTTTCAAATTAATGAACAATGCTGTCTTTGGAAAAACAATGGAGAATGTTCGCAAACGAAAAAACGTGAAATTAGTTACCAAATGGGCTGGTCGATATAATGCAAAGGCTTTGATAGCAAAGCCTAATTTTCATAGCAGTCTCATATTTAATGATGGTATGGTGATTATTGAGTTGAGACAAACTCAAATATATTTTAATAAACCTATCTATGCTGGTTTCTCCATTCTTGACTTATCAAAAACGTTCATTTATGATTTTCATTATGAATACGTACTGAAAACTTTCGAAAGTAGAGCAAAATTATTATATACAGATACAGACAGTTTAATATATGAATTTGCGGTTCCGAATTTTTACGATTATATCCGGCGAGATAGTGCAAAGTTC
>NW_011887886.1:59242-61056 GCF_000806365.1 Fopius arisanus | reverse complement strand
TTTCTCTCGCCCATTATAGCTTTTAAAATCTCTGAAAGACTTTAGAAGGATTTCATGTTCATTAGCTTTAGAAACATTAGAAGGTTCCATCTTTATCGTTCTATGTTTTGTATTATTGTATGATGAAACCAGCTTTTTTAGCACTTGTAACCACTTATGCGAGCCTTGTAATGAAAACTTCTTCCACATTTTCTCTTTGAGCGGTCGATTGAATCGCTCACATATCGATGCTTTCAAATTACTGAACGTGGAATACAGGTGAATATCATTCTGTTGCATGAGTTTCTTGAAATGTTGATTATAAAATTCCGTACCATTGTCAACTTGCAGTTTTTTCGGTATGCGTCCTAGAGCTAAGACACTTTTCATGGCTTTAGTTACAGCCAGAGCATTTTTTGTCTTAACTGGTACAGCCCATGCATATTTTGAAAATATATCGATAATTGTTAAAATATATTAATGATTGGGGTTACTGCTGGCGTAAGCCCTCATATTCACAAGATCAGCTTGCCATGTTTCATCAATGCTGCGAACGTGAACCTTCCGACGTGGATAATTTCGTCTTGCGGGTCTATGCAACTCTCCAACTAGTTGAACTTTCTCTCCTTGCATTATCGCTTAATATGAATAATATTCTTCAGAGGGGGGCGATTCTATAGTACTTAGAGGATTAGTCATTCGCATTCATTCGATCACCTGAAGATTGCAGAAAATCGATTCCACCGGATAGTTTATTCAGTTTTTCATTCAACGCTAGCAGATTATCATTCAGAAGGTGTCGGAGCTCCTCCATTGCTGAATCCAATATTTTCTTTGATATGACATCATTTTCTGCTACTGCATGTCCAACATTACATAATCTTTTCGAGTTCATATCATATTGACCATCAACAGTCAATTTGAATCCCAATCCCGGGAGACCGCGACTGATTGCCCTTCGCGGATTATGGCTTGACAATTGACGTCCGAACAGATCAACGCTCATAATGCGATTGTGCTCAAGGGTGTCTTTACATGATCTAATAAACTATTCCAGCTTCACGCATTTCTTCAATGATTGACATGATTTCATTATTATGATTCGCATTCCCAGCCTGCCGTGAAGCAAGCAGCAAACGTAGGCGGTCAACCAATTCATTTTGATCATCCCAATATACATAATTAATCTCGCCGGACGTCAGTAGCATTTTGTGTGGTAAACCGCACCCTGTTATGAGTTCATGATCAATCAACTTTTTAATAATCCGCATATATTTGTGATAACGAGTTACATTGATTCCCCCATTAGATTGATAGCCCAACCGATATGCATTCGTTAGTTCTAGGATGTGAGCATAAATCATTGAAATCAGCTTCCGAAATGACTTCTCTATTAGGAACCTTCATGAACAATAATTCCAAAAGTCCTTCTGTCGGTTGAAAAGGATGTCCATTAATGTTGATTATCTTCTCTCCAAATTCTACCTTCATATTCCCAATCATCAGACTGTTCGCTCTAGCATCAAAACGCACCCCATATTGCGTATCTAGTTTTTCTAAAGTTCGTGCATTATTGAATTTTTTTATGTACTCATTTGCCAATACATTTGGTGAATAACTTTCTTCTTCTGTATATGGTAGTGACAATCTTGATGGAACATAAGTTTCATCGCTATTGTTTGCAGTATTATCGCTAGAATCATCGAATACTATAATACTATCTTCTTCAGCACCATCAGTCGCATCATTGAAAGAGGCTGTTCGTGATGATGATGATTATAATGATGGAGACCTTCCCAAGAACCGCCCTCTGTTTTCAACTGTATGTTGTTGTT
>NW_011887886.1:53552-54809 GCF_000806365.1 Fopius arisanus | reverse complement strand
TGCATTATGTGTTATTTTATCAAAATTTATCACCGGTAATTTTATAGTTTGTTCTTCGACCTTCATTGTGAGAATGACTCTAACAGCTATAAATGATCTAGTTTTATCAATTTTTTCACATTCGCGAACTTGCGATGAGTGGGAGAAGACCTCGCGGAAGGAGTTTACTCAACAAAATTATTAATGAGCTCCCCATCGAATTACATGTGCCAGGCTATCAGTATTGTGGTCCTGGAACGAAATTAGCAGAACGACTAACTCGAGGTGATCCTGGAATAAATCCCCTTGATACAGCTTGTAAAGCGCATGATATAGCTTATTCAAAGAGTCCTCATAATCTGGTTGAACGTCACTGCTGACAAAGCACTGCAGCAAAAGGCTTGGCAGCGAGTTATTGCTGAGGACACTGGAATACGAGAGAGAACGGTAGCTCTAGGAGTAGCAGCAGCAATGAAACTTAAGAGAAAGCTCGGAATGGGATGTGGTCGAGGAGGAGGAGGAGGAGGAGGAGGAAAATTAAAATCTCGAAAGTCGAAAGTCAGCTTTCGGAAAATTGTTAATTCTGCGAAAGCATCAATGAAGTTAGGAATGGATGATCCTGTAAAGGCAGCATTGAAAGGTGCTCGTACAGCAATCAAAATGCAAGGGGGAAGAAAGAAAATCCAATTGTCTCGTATCATACCTATGCCTGAGAAAGTGGGAGGTGTTCTACCATTTCTCATACCGCTCTTTGCAGGCTTAAGCGCTACAGGAGCACTCGCAGGCGGTGCAGCAGGGATAGCGAAAGCTGTTAATGACGCAAAAAGCGCACGTCAACAACTGGCTGAAGATAAACGTCATAACGAAACTATGGAAGCGATTGCTTTGGGTAAAGGCTTGCGTTTAGCGCCATATAAACGTGGTATGGGTTTGTATCTCAAACCAAAAAACTTATAAAGCTACCACACCGTGCTCTCACCGATCATGATTGATTGAAATATGCCGAAAAATTGAGAATTCCGCATTTTCGAGGTGTGTTCATGAGGAATGATTTACCTATGGGCGGTCCATGGCAATTCGAAGCCGCCATCATCAATCTGGATGATAAAAATGGCTCTGGAACGCATTGGGTAGCTTATAGAAAGAATCGGAGGAAAATTACTTATTTCGATTGCTTCGGGAATTTGAAACCACCTCAAGAACTAATCGATTTTTTCGGTGTTGGTAGCGTGATAGAATATAATTGCGAGCAGTATCAAACTTATGATACTGTTATAT
>NW_011887886.1:51764-53262 GCF_000806365.1 Fopius arisanus | reverse complement strand
TGATGTCATCACAATACCTACAGGGAGTTATGAAATTGAAAGCATTGAGAAATACCTTCAGGATGTATTATCAATAAAGGGTGTAGATCTCGCTATCACGCCAAATAATAATACATTATGCAGTGAAATCAAATGTAGTGAACAGATAAATTTCATTCCGGATGATAGCATTGGCTCAATTCTGGGATTCACCCAGCGAAAACTCACTCCAAACCTGCTCCATACATCCGATCAATCTGTAGTCATCCTTTCAATAAATTCTTTACGTGTTGAGTGTAATATAACCACAGGCTCTTACATCAATGAGCGGAAGCTACACACGATTCATGAGTTTTTTCCTACGGTTCCACCGGGATATAAGATCATTGAACAGCCCTCAAGCGTCATTTACCTACCGATTGCCGTCAGAGCAATAGATCACCTGGAGCTGAAGATAGTAGATCAGGAGGGTAAATCGGTCAATTTTCGAGGAGAAACTATAACCATTAGGTTGCACATTAAATCATTGTAATATACATTATACAATGGGTGTCATTTATAACACCAAAATCCAAAGGAAAGAGTTATGAAAAGGGATTAAAATGTTTGGCGGCGGTCAGTCATCATCCAGCAGATCATCGAATAACATCTCCAGTGATTCAGAGAAAGAAGCTCAGAACGGTGAAGAAGAAGAAAACATTAACGAAACAAAATCAACAATTCCTCGAGACTTTGGGATTGAAGCTTCAGCGAAAAATAAAATAAAGAGTCAATTTTTCTGTTTTTGTTGTTGCTGCTGGGAATTATCATCATATAGCGATGGATATTCTGAAAATAGATAATACAATCATGTTTGATGATTCCATAGCTCATTATGAAATACATACCCATCAACCTTATGCATCCAACACTTTTAATAATTCGGATGAAATTCGCATCACTGTCCGACATCAAGATTTATGCATCCTACCGAGTAAAAGTTCCCTCCATATTTCCGGCAGAACCACTGCTGCTGCTGGAGGCAACGTAACTCGAACAAGATTAACTAGTTGTGGTGTCTGTCATTTGTTTGAAGAGATTCGCTATGAATTGAATGCCGTTGAAATTGATCGTTCTAAAGGTGTTGGCTTGGCCACTTTGATGAAGAATTATCTATCGCAGAGTTCCAATCAGCTTCCTCAAATGGAAAAAGCTGGTTGGATGAAAGATGATGAAAGTGTAATAATCGATGCGAATGGGTACTTTGACATTTCCATACCGCTGAACATGTTATTAGGTTTCGCTGACGACTCCAATCATATCATTGCGAATGCAAAACATGAACTTATTCTGGTGCGTTCAAGCAATAATTTGAATGCAATAGTACAAACTGCACCGGCTGATAGTGCGCAAGCTGAAGCATTCAATATTGCGCTGAGCAAAATTGAGTGGCTCGTGCCTTACGTTAAAGCAGCAGATGACAAAAAAATTGCGTTGTTGAACTACATCAGCAAGGATCCTGTTATTCCCATAAGTTTTC
>NW_011887886.1:45225-50294 GCF_000806365.1 Fopius arisanus | reverse complement strand
CCCCCCCTATACCCCTGCCAGTTCTGGAATGACTTGCAGTTTGTCCAGAACCGGCATAGCCTATCTACTCACACTACCCTTCCAAGCAACAATCTTGCGCCGGGTCACCGTCTGGCTCCGCCTTCTGTCTGCAGCCACCTCCCAGCATATGGCACGATGAACACTTGCTGTCTATACTTCGCTCACCTCCCATGAGTGGCCGTCCCTTGCGAGGCTACCACTGGAAGATGAGGTCCACAAGAGAGCATGCTCTTCCCCTGGTGGATGTGGGTCCATCTCTGGTGTTGAGGAGGACAAGATCCAGTAAGGCCATGGTCTCAAGTAAGGCCTGCCCCTTGCCATTCATCACCCTGCTTCCCAGGCGTTGAAGCTTCCTGCGATGACCGCGGGAGAGTGCAGCCTTGTGTCTCTGGACATAACAATAGAGAGGCTCGGTGGGGCATAACAGCTACAGAAATATATGTCCGCCACTTTGGCCCACACGAAGCCGAGCTCTTCATTGCCGTTTGACGCCACGATTGCCCTGGTCCCACAGCTCCAGACGGCCGCTCTCCGGCTCTTATCGATGCACCAGCAATGATTTTCGAACTGGAGATACGGCTCCGAGATGCACACCAGGTCCACACCCATTCTAGGCACTGTTTGTCTAAGCAGGTCGTGTGCGGCCTCACAGTGGTTGAGGTTGATCTGGAGTGCTCGCATCGCTTCGTTTTTGCCAGCTTCTGGAGCGCCGCTTTTAGCGCTGGACATCTGCCGCTGCCAACGATGTGGTCGAGATTCATTTTGGCTCCGGCTTCGGTGCAAACCGCACACTTTGGAGCCTTGGTGTAGTCAGCCGCCTGGTGGCCAGGGTCGGCGCATTTCCCGCACAGCCGGGAACTGTCGGTCTCACTCTTACAGTATGCCAACAGGTGCCCGTAATGCCAACACCTAAAACACTTCAAGGATCTCTCCACTCTCAAGATTCGGCAGTGGAACCAGCCGATCTTGATACGTCCATGGTCATGACTTTCCTTGTCGTCCTAGTTGCAACGATAACCACGGCCGTTTGTGTTCCTCTGAACGCCTTCCGGATAGTTTTCACTGCTCCATGGTCGATTGGCAGAGCATCGCCCGCGGCTGCGCGTAGTGCAGCCAGCACTTCCTCTTTAGTTGTGACCTCGTCCATATTTCTGATCTACAGCCCCTCCTGGGGCTCATTGCTCACTACTGTTGCTTCGTTCCCAAGGAGGTCAGCGATCGTTCTATGGAGTATAGGTGTTCCATCCAATGACCTATGCTCTGAACGCAAACAGCTTCATCTTCTTGACTCGGCGTAGGATCCCGCAGTATTGGGCTTTGACAGTCGTGCGCACGATCAAATCGAGTCGCAACTGAGGGCCGCGATGTGTCCTTCTTCTTGTTGCCACTGCGTTTCTCCGTCTCTTCAGGCTTGGAAGGTTGACCCTTCTTTTTTCCGGTGACCAGTACCCAGTCTGACTGAGTGGTGATCTTCTGGGATGGCGCGGGGGCCGTTCTGTGGTCCAGCTGGGGTCTGCTGCCTTGTCTTTTTTGGGAGCTGTTTAGGTGTCCCAGGTGAGTCCTTGAACCTCTTCCTTCGGAGGCTCTTGCGAATCTCACGTTCCTCTTCGGAATCCGTGTGTTTCACCGTGGTATCCGACTCTAGCCGTGCTCTGAAGGAGGGGGGTTAGTGCCGACTCCCGGTCCGACTCAGGCACAGCAACGTGGCTGCCGCCCATCTTCGCCTCCAGCTCCTTGAGCCTGCGGAATGTGCTACAGATGGAAATGACTATGATCTTAATCTCCCTGTGCACGTTCGTTTTGGGCTGGATGAGATCATGGAGCCCGAATACCAGTCCTTCTACCCTAGGAAAGATTTGTTTCCACTGTTTTCCCGGCTGAGCCTCCAGCAGTCCCCGGTTCTGGCCCGAAGAGCCTACTGAGTTCACTCCGCCTTGGGGTAAACCTACCTTGCAATCCGCACTTGTCGTTTTTTACACATTGGAGGCCAAGTGGCCCGCCTCGAAAGCGATGCAGTCGCTGGCTGACGACGCATAGAAGCCTGCTTTCGCACTCTCATCCGCCGGTACTGGGATATCCCCCCCTTACACCGTAAACGTGGCTGGTTTCAAGAGATCCATATCCAGCGTAAAGTGGGTTTTCGTTCCCGGCGGGGACTGTTATTTCGTCCCTACCGTTCCTCGTCCTGGGGAGAGGGAGGGCTTCTCCCTACCCGCCACCCGGGGACGCGCCGGGTCGCAGTGACACTTCTACCTACGGGGATACTGGGGTAAGGCATGAATACAATGGGGTGCTGTCTGGTGCCCCAAGGGTATCGTTCTCGTCACTGTTCCCCAGTGCTATTCAGCCATCGGCACGATAACTCCCACCTTAGCATGGGGGAGTTGGTCTGCGACGGTGTCTTAAAGCGTCGAACAAGGGTTTGAACCCCCTGTCCGCTCGTATAGTTGCCGTTGGCCAGGTTCTGACAAGGACTAGCGGGATTCTGGCAAGAATACCTCCCGGTGCCCGTCCCTAATCCTACTGGCACCTCTCTTTCCCTGGCCGTCCCCCTATCCGCCACACGGGGACGCACCTAGTTGGCACTCCACCCTACCTATCATCTCTTTATGAGCACGTCAGGGTCCAGGTTTCAATTACCTATCCATTCAATCAATATCTTTTTTTAAAAAATCATGCGAATTTCACGACTATTATATTTGTATTTATTTTTCATTGTGCCATTGAATGGGTGAAATTCAATTGATTTCTCTAAACCTCACAATTTTTTCTCAAGTTGAATAAAAATTGTCCGGGTCACAATAGTTACCGAGAATGTTCAAGAAGTTATTTACCCGATCAGGTATTGAAGTAGAGTAGGTGAATGCGAACTTACTCATTCGAGATCTTACCCCTCTGCTTCCTTCTCCGTATCTCTGCACTAGTCGTCTGAATTCTGTCCACGCGCGATCTACCCATTGTATGTGTGCTCCGTTGGTCCAATTGACGTGTTGGAACTTATGGTTGACCATGATTTGTTGGTAACCATGCAACACTAGTCCCACATATGCCGATCAACAATCGGTGTTCATAATCGACCCGCGTTTCACGCATTTTGCGATTGTTGAGATAAGCGTTTCGGCTGTACGATCCGGAATCACTGTATCTACTAATTTATCCGTAATTCTCTCACGTAGGCCTAACACCCATTACTTCGAACCCACTGAACGACATAGTCTTAACTTTTTACCCCCCCCCCCCCCATTTAATTCATCGGCTTCTATCATGACATTTCTTCCATCTTGTGTTTCTTGCAGTCCGCAACCCATCGATTTCATACCGCGTTAATACGGGTTATTATTTTCCGCACTGATTTTCTTGAGGTTTGGCCCTCCTGTGCTGGGTATTGTTATGTTGACGTATCATTATGTATATATATTGTAACGATGTTTTCCCCGGAGTGTTCCGTAAGTCCGGGGAATTGGTTACCTTCGCCGGTTCCGTAGCATCCGCGAACTTACCAGGAGGGCGCCAGCTATTTTAAGTGGGTAAAATAGCAAATCAGAGAGCCGCCTAATTGTTAAGGATACAATTAGGAAATACCATTTAAGCCGCCTAGTTGTTGAGGACACAATTAGGAAAGACCGAAAATGCCGGGAGAGGTGGGGGTTAGCACCTCCCCAGTAATAGCCGATAACACATACGGACGAGAGCACAGAACGGTGGGGTTTGCCCGTTCTCGCGACAGGACAGACAATAGGTTCCGCCTAGTTGTTAAGGAGACAATTAGGAAAGACCAATAAGTTCTGCCTAGTTGTTAAGGACACAACTAGGAAAGACCGATAAGTTTCCGCCTAGTTGTTAAGGACACAATTAGGAAAGACCGATAAGTTAAAATGAGGTGCGTGACCAGAGATCGTCACTGTCCCTTTCTCCAGGACCTCTGGAGACTTCCCGCGAAATACCAAAGTGGCGGATGTAAAGTTAGAACGCGTGCGGGAGCACTGGGTCGCTCACTATGCTAGGTTGTGGAGAGAGGGTCGGAGTTCTTTTGTGTGGTCGGTCCCGATAGCGTCGGAAGGTTGGTAGGGTAGGGTGATCGATAGCAGATCAGGTCGATAGAGGCGAGAGCGATCGGTAATTAGATAGCGGTAGAACGCCGATAGCTGCCAATATGCGCTAGCATAGCGAGAGCTCTAGGTATAGGTATACCTTCTACTATATTCCGTTAGCTCAGCCTCATGACTGTAAGAGAGATAGCGATAGGTAAAGCGATATGGCGGCCTATATAGCCACACTAATCATCGACAGCTACGGGCTGTCAGAGCCCGGGGCCGAGTGGCCCGTGAGAGTGCCGGAGCAACTCTGCCGTGTGGATTGGAGAGTGCTCCCTAGTAGCTCTGCTCCCCACTCCCGACTCACGCGGCTGGAGTGCGTGGGGGGTCGTCCGTGGATCTTATCACCACCGCGAGGATATCCCTGCCGGTAACGTTTCCTGGACGGCGTCGAATTCAAATGTCCCCAACCAGGCTGTCCAGTTAACCCCTTATCTGGATCCCTGGCCATTTGAATGCCCGCCCCGTCTAACGTGGAACAGTTCTCTGGAGTGGAGAACCAAGTTTTCCGACAGAGGAGTCTCATTGGGAGCTGAGTTTCACTACTATAACCTCAACTCCCCACGCGTAGGGAATTAGCGGACCCAATCAATGCGGCAGAGAGCGTGATTTATGCCAGTAAATAGTTTCCACTAACACGAAAATCGCGTTACAATATGAATACTATAATGAATATTTTTCTTAATTTTACTTTCATTTTGCCGAACCACGAGTTATCACAAGCACTAATCGACTTATTACATTTTATAATCTTCTGTTTTCGGTGCGAGTCTATTATTTCTGTTTATTGTTCGCATCGAAATGACCTTGTATTGTAGTCTGTATATATGGGTATCCGACATACTAGGCAAAGGGATTCGGATTTTAATACTCCTCTGTCTCTTAAGAACTTTATTATCTTCTTATTACGACTACTTATTCTGTACAAATCGGCAAGTATCATGATTAAGTCTT
>NW_011887886.1:32686-43075 GCF_000806365.1 Fopius arisanus | reverse complement strand
CTACCGCTGATGAACATGATGTGATGACTCTGGAGGTGCTACTAATGATGATAGGTCTGAGCAACTTGGTTCTGTTTGGTAAATTCCTGAGCCGAACACTCAGGATGAACTGAGTTGTACGCTTAGTGATTTACCAAGTGTGCTGGTGTAACGAGAAATACCCCGAACTGGGCACTAGGGACGGGCCCAGTTGGACGCTGAGCCATCAATAAGATCTGTGCTGGCTAACGAGAAATACTCTGTGCTGGACACTCGGCATGGAGTCTGAAGCGGCAACAAGAGGTGGTTCTGCAGAATTTACTTCCCCTTGGAGGTTTAACTGGACAACATGCAGACAACCGCTTGAAGAGAAAGGGCACCAATGCTGGGCCGGATTCATCTGAATAATTGCAGACGACTTGTCGTGAGGAGAAGAGTCGAGCTGTTCACTCTGACTATCTATAATGAATTATCTATAACAAAAGACTCATTGTCACACACTAGCAAGCGCGCGTTTGTTCCCCATATTCTTTCGATTTGTACGCAAATTTGATTTTCTCCCTCCAAAGTTTTCGAATCCGCAAACCGATGCGAACGATTCTTTTTGGTATTCCTTTTCTCAATGATTGGCGTTTATACACCAACAAACTTCGAACTATTTTGCGCACATATGGCTAGAGACATCTCATTTTTTATACTCGAAAGCCTTATTCTGTCCTTCTTCAAAAAATTGATTGCCATTTAATAACTCCCAGCGCTTGGATGTCCGAAAACCGCTGCACTGATGGTGCTTGTTTAGTTGTCTTTCTCGAATTCTACTGACAACCTAATATTGTTAATATTTTTTTAATTGTATATGAGTGCAGTATTCACAAAAAATGAAAATCTAATATATTTTGTTTTTATTTTGGGAGTTTGGTATTTAATCATCTTATTTTTTACACTTCCTATTCGTTGAATTGAATTCGTCACGACTAAACACTCGCTGCGGAGAATGCCAAATTGTGGATACACGGGGTGATTTAGGGAACACAGGGCCATATTGTTAGAAAAGAAATGGAATTTCATGGAAAGTTAACCATTAGTTTCCAGGATAATGGCACTAAATGCGATATAGAGGTTAAAAGGTCATGAAATTCCAGATTGCACTGAAAATTCGATAAAGGCTTCACTGGTTACCTTTTAAGAATATCCAAATATTTTGGTCGAAGGAGCAAATTTTTCTACATAAAATTTTAGTCTTGTGCGAAAGGTCCCGTCTGTCTCACCTTTCTTCATTTTTCACTGCTAAATCAATTTTTTCAACACTTCACACTTTTGTTGGTAACAGCTTTAATGATTATATGGCAATATTGGAGGAGTCCCTGAAACGGACCGTTGCGAAACGTTAGTAACTTGCGGATTCAAACTATCCAATATTAGTAAAAATGAACTTTATTCCCCTAGGGACTGGAAATTGCCACCTAACCGAGCGAAGCTGTCCAGTCCCTACGAGAACAAAATATCGTGTACCTCACGGAAATAAAGTATTTTCTGACTCATGTGATTATAAACTTACATTCCGTCAGAAAATACTTTACTCCCTAGAGGCACAATATACTATAAGCACATGTTAGTGGTCTCGTGCACCTAGATGTGAAACGACTGACTTCCAATTTCACAATAGCTCTACCCTATTCCTACCCTATCCCGTATACCCCACTGACATGTGCTAAATTCTCACCTTCAGCATCTCCATGGTGCCTCGTCGCCACGATGTCCGTAAAATAGGCGTCGCATACGTTGAATCTCTCCACTCACTGCAGCTCTAAGTTCATATCATGCTTTCAGGGGTTCCTCCAACATACCGTCGTCACATCATAAAGAATAATGTCTCCGCAAATTATTACCAAGATTACCAAGAGAGTCTACTGTGCGTTACTATCTTACTCGCGGTATACATTTGCCAGATTAGTTGTGATCTGCCTCTGAATTTAACTTTTAGCACTATTTCTGCAAGCTCGTGGCAAGCTTCTGGCAATACTGAATCAAGTGATGGTGATCTACACCAGGGATGGGCAACCTCCAGGTAGCTCGGAGCAGAGTCATCAACTCGAGTTAGGAATCCACTAAAGTTTATAACCATGCCAATTATAAGGGTCATAGTACGATCATAGTTGGGTCAGTAGAGGGGGCCTAACAGTCACCGTATTGGGGAGCATCCCATGACTTCTCTGCCAAATGGTAAAATGGGGAAAATGGCCGCCGCGATTAATATAAAGGGAAATTAAAAAATCCACACGTGGAAAAAAAATGTTCTGAATATGAAGATAACTATTGGTTATTGAAATAAACATGAACGTACTCTTCAAATTCAGCTTCCCCAATTGATGACATCTTTCAGCTTGCTTTTTAAATTTTTGGTCCAATATCGACCTTACCGAAAAATATGTCAGGAAAACATACCAAACATTGCAGTTTTGACCGGCTGTTGTTGATTCTGAATATAAAAAACGAATATTTTTTTAAATAATATTTTTTTTTTATTTTCTTCAATTAACATGTTTACTTCAATCAATGTCATTTCTTGAATAAATAATTGCGGCACCACTGGAACACGGCATTGTGGAGTTTGTTGTGGAGCCTGCTTTGAAAATTAATAAAAATGTCATGGTGAAGAAAATTTCACATTTTCCATTTTTGACTCATTTCTCCGCTTTTCCTTTTCTTCAGCGATATTTCTCGTCTTTTCCTGTTCTTAAGTGTTACCCCCACTGTGGTGGATTTCAGCCGAGGAGAAGACCCTTTACGACTTGGGGCATAAAGGCCCATCTATGACTAATAGAGGTCTAATAGATCTAGGACTAATAGAGGTCGGTAGCACGACTTGCTCTCAAAGCAGAGGTTGCCCATCCGTGATCTACACAATGAAAAATGATTCTTATTTACGCGATCAGATGTCTTGCTAGAATTAGGTTGCTAATATCGTTATCTCAATATCTACGCTTCCAAGTAGCTTGTTGAATATCTCGCCATTCAAGGTATTTATCCCATTCTCACTATTCCGACTCACACAGATACATCACCGATATCTGAACGATGACTCATTGAAACCATGCAATACGAAGTACATCGACCGCTTAGCTATTCACTGATGTATGTCGCTAACACTCAAAAAAAGCAACGTCGGTCTGTACGTTGACTTGGTTCCATAAGTACGTAACTCATGACGTTGACGTGAGAATGTGATGCAACTGTCACTCAGAACGTCGACTTTATAACTTTAATACCTTTACTATTGCAGCCGAACTTCCCACCGAATGTTGGGGCTTGCATGGGGAGATTATCAATATTAGAGGTTCTCCACTCTTAAGGATACATCGAGCCAACAGTTTATTGTTTATGTAAATATCAAAGCTTATTACTTGAACCCTAGCAGAACAAGAAAAGAGAAATGTACGACTTAGGTTAGACTTGAATATTTCTGGCAGTTCAGACAAAAGTAATAGTTCTGTAAGAATTGGGGACATACTGAATTCGATGGGTTTCTCTTAACTCTTAACTGGTGTAAAAAATAAGAGTTGGATTTTGTAGTGATTGAATGGGTTGATGGCGTCACGAAGACGGTGGAGCGGGTGGGAACCGTCTTCTTGTAATTCTTAACGGTTGGAAGTGTTAAGAGTTACCGTTTTTGAATTAAATAAGATTGTTTATGAGTGCCAGCAAATGGGTAGCGGATGGCGTCCGTTTTTTCTGAACACTGAACACTTAGAAGAGGTAAGAGTCACCATTTTTGTATCAATTATGATTGTTTATTAATACCAGCGAGGAAGCAGTGGGTGGCGACCATTTCCTCTTAACTCTTCACTGTTTAAAGAGTTAAGAGTTACTGGCCACGTCACACTAACCTTTTACAACAATCAAGAATTTAGTGACCCCCCCCCCCCGTCGCTAATAAACAATGATACTTGATTCGAGAATGGCAACTCTTAACCCTTGCAATAGTTAACAGTTAAGAGAAAATGATCTCGAGCCCCTACCCTCTCGCTGGTATCAATAAACCATCATAATTGATACAAAAATGGCAACTTTTACCTCTTCTCATCGTTCAGAGTTGAGAGAAAACGGTCGCCATCCGCTACCTCCTCGCTGACATTCATAAACAATCATATTTAATGCAAAAACGGCAACTCTCAACCAAGTTCTAATAGAATCGGTTCACTGAGTTTGAAGATGGGGATGATGACGATATTCCATTTTTTCTAATTGGTTGGTGTCAGTTCTACACGGAGAGAAAAATACATCACTATTTCGTGTGAGTCCATTCAAAAATTAGTATGCTATTCACCAACCCATGGGACGAAACCGTGGTCAACAAAAAATTCGGATGTGGCGCCCCAATTTTTAAGGGAGCCTCACGGAAAAGTAGCGTAACTTCGTGAAAAACTAGGGTGCCACATCCGAATTTTTCGGGGGGCGTCATTCGAATTTTTTGTTGACCTCGGTTTCGTCCCATGTGTTGGTGAATAGCACACTAATTTGTGGTAGAATTTTTTCTCAGTGTACATGGAGAGAAAGATCCAATAACAATTACGTGCCTGTTCGATAATCTGTAAATTAAAATAATATTCATAAAAAATGACGGAACAGCTACACATTTTTACTGAACTTCCAGAAAACAGTACAGAATGTTCAGTGAAAAAGTGCGTCACTGTTCCGTAATTTTTATTGAATTTTTCTCACCGTGTATGTTGGTAGAGTAATGTGAGAGTGACACAACGTTGGTCCAAGATTGGCTAATGGTTAGTAATAATAAGATTAATTCCCAAATTCAATTGAATATCTGAAATAATGTTTATTTGAATATTTCAGAAAGGAAACTGTTCAACTATAGATGAAAAAAGTATTTTTCCTTGGAATCGGAAAATTGTGAAATTGAGATTAGTTTGAGTAAAAAAAATAACTCTCACAAACCGTTTCTGCGAATCGAGTCGTGGTTTACTATTGCAATTATTTTTTTAATATTATATGGAATGCATAAACATTTGGAAGCATGTTGCAAACTTGTTCGAAAAAATGACGCCATCATATGAAAATATAAGCAATATTCAACTTTTTCATGTATTCTGCTTCTTTTATTTCTAAGTCGTATAACACATATATGTGTGGACGTTTCCGGGCCAGGGGGTATGGTAATTATGAAAGAGATGGATGTGAGGTCAGCGCAATCGCGACCAGTTAGTAGATACACCTACGAGTTTGAAAGATTCACACTATCAAGAATATGAAAGACGATAACGCACGTCATCAGGCAATTCACAAGGCCAGACACTTTAAAACCGCAACTGAAATCATTGGACGAGTAGTATATTAAGTCGAAAGCAGACGATAATTTCAGATGGTTATTTTTTATGGTAGCTGCTCTCAGTACTGTAAACAATTTGGTGGGCACTTCTGGGATTTTCATTAGTTTTGAATTAACAGCAGACTTTTCCATTAAGTTTCATGTTAAACGGCGTAATCATAGCGCAAAGAGTTCATGGTAATAACGGAGTGAACTTTCTAAGACAACAATCGTCAATTTTATAGCAAATGCCAATTTTTTTTCACTTTTCGGGGATGCAGGAAAGCAATGCCGGACCAATATTCATTGAAGAGGGTCAACAATTCCGAAGATTAGACGGGGAACATAAATAGTAATTTCGGACATTATAAAGATGAGCTACAAGAGCCGAGACGCAGTACCCCAAGGCTCGAATAGAAAAAAATCCTAAGAAATCTTGGGGGTAAATGGAAAAAAAAATCAAAATTGAAGAAAAGTTGAATACAGAGATGTGGTAAATTATTGAAAGGGTCGCAAGGGGAATTCGAGTGAAGAGAAAAAATTATTCAATAGACTAATAGGCGAATTGCACGAAAGACCCGAGTTAATCTAAATGAGACTTAAATTACGCAACCCAGCTTGGAAATCCTTTCAACTAAAATAACAAGTGAACGAAAAAGAATTTATGCTATAATTGACTGGAATCACACGATTCTAACCTTACATCGCTCGGTAGAGTCGCGGAATCTGAGCCCAATTACATAAAATAGTATCGTGCTATGGTGTTTTTTGACTCGTGGAATTGTAATGTTCTAACATCCCACCAGCCAGAAAACCCATACCATACTTGTTGCGTAATATACTATTAAAAATTACCATAAAATATTTACTTTTATCAACAAAGTCCACTTTTACTCTTTAACAAGGGTTACCGATAATAAAAAGATACCTGTATTTAATATTTCTTTTTCCCATTTTTATTAGAACCAATTCATCACATACATAAATATTATGATATTTTAAACGGCATTTACATGTTCTTATTTTTTTCGCCATTATTGTGGAAAATTTGCAGTGTAATGATCCTTAAAAATTGGACAATCTGCCGTTATGATAAAAAGGAAAGGAGAACACATCAGCACCGTTTAAAATATCGTAATATTAACGTATGTAATAAATTGTTACTAATTCACCTGGGAGATCGGAATATTGAATATAGGCATTCTTTTATTCTTGCTAACCCATGTTAAGGTTGTTGTCGCGCGACAGTCTCTGTAAAAAGTTTATCCGCTGTAAAATGGGCCAGTTTAGAACACAATCTTTTAGCGGTATATAGTCTCACTTGATTGATTGCATTGTGCATGGATAGCTAAAGCATAATTATATATTTTCCATATTAACTATTTTCAATTATATAAATTTATGAATTTCCGATAATTATATTCCGTAAACCAAACGGTCAATCGATTTGATTTTTTTTTTCTGTATTTCCTCCCACGATGTATATTCCACGTTTTTTTTTATTTCTGAAACTGTCGAGCCGTTGATTTTTAAAAAAATCTAATCGGCAAAACTCCATTTAAACACGTGTTGAATCACTCAAATTTCAAAAATTTATATCTCAACTTCAAAACGGTCAATTGCAAACGGAAAAGGCTCATTTTGTTGCTAATTTTTCAAACTATTCACCATAAAATTTTTAACGAAAACTGTCGAAAAAAAATTCTACGCAACAACAACCTTAACCAGTGGTACTCGGTGTTTGTTAATAAGATTACATAATTCATGGTTATTTTCCAACTGATTTTCATTCACATTAAAATTGTCTATCCAAGAATTTGCCCGTAAACTTTTTTTCTTTGAAAACATTTCCGCATTGTGGAATTAGCGATATACTTCATGACTGAAAAAACCAATGATAAAAAACAGTGAAGTCATTATAAGGACGAAGTTATGGGTAAAAATAGTTATCGCAAAGCTCTGAGGGAGAAAACAAGTGACTGCCACGGTCAAAAGACGGAGATAAGTGCGGTTATGATGAGGAACATGTGGAGAGATGAACAAAGTAATCTGTAGGTCTCCGCAGTATTAATTTCCATCTCTAATTTAAAAATCCATTACCATTCTTATGGTTGTAGATCCCTTAATAAAGTTGCGTTCGTCAATGTGAATATCGCAACTACGTATGTAAATTAAGCCATTACGATACTTTAGTAATGAGGCGACGAATTTTTTTACAGTATATTTGAGGTGAGTGCCGCTGAATGGTGGGAGATCTAGTCGACCCTGGTTCTGTTTTTTATCGCCAGTCTTGGTTAATACTTAATCGTGTATTCAACGCGACAGGATTGATTTTGGGAAAAAGACCAACATTTGGACTGTTTCTAATTATTTTTTGTTTACTGTTGATTATTGTTATAAACACAAGTAATATATTCAAAATGTTCTCGATTAGTCAAGTATTAATACTCATTTTCATCGTTACGAAATCGTTATCCCGTAAGTAACTCCCGAAAATTTGTTCACTCTCATAAAATACAACCGAGACATCGAAATTTTTATATTAAACATCTAATTTTTGGGGGAAAATGATAGAAGTGAATAAGAGAACTCAATATCCGACGAGATTAGATGGTGAAATGAGTTTTCCGCGCAAATCCCTCATAATTCATAATATTCACAAATTGATAATCATATAATTAATAACGAGAGACACAGAAAAAACATTCACTTTGCTAGTGTTTTTCAATTAGTATTACTCCACCGCCGCAGGCATGTATTACGACAGAATAACAAAAAAGAAAAATCTCAAATAATTTGTTCTACGTGTCCTTGATTCCTACCTTTTATTCTGACTCTTCCATATCGTACAAGGAAATATCTTGAAACACAAGTTTGATAATGATTACTAAATAATTGCAGACATTATTATCTCTGGCTCGATTAATCTACTTGACATTTGTTGAAAATTACTTTTAGTACAGAGAGAAAACTACTCGAAACAATTTACCACGGCGTTTTGTAATCGTGCGGCGTACTAAATATTTAGCAATTTTTACCAATGGTAGGAGTGGAGAATGACTACGGGGAAAAATTTTAACTTTTCGCGCAATTATTACTTAGCGTTATGTATTTCTGGGAATTATTTTTTTAATTCGTATGACGGGAAATATTTAGTGAACCTTTTGTGCCTCTGTTGCCGAGTATTTTGGTTTAGTTTATTGTCAAATTTTTCTCTTAAGTGCACTTGATTCACATAGCCTCATTAATAACCATTGGTCACGATGTCACCGATGTTACGTTGCAAAAGGAAGTGATTTTCTTAGTTTGTTTAATGATTCTATTCACCACGCCTTCACGAAGCTGCGAAGATTAGCAAGTATCCTCATGACAATTCTTTTCATATCTATGAGTAGTAATTTCAATTTTCAGGCAATTAAAATCTTCGGCCGTTGTTTTGAATTTTTTTTTACAAATGATTGAACTTGATAAAAAGATATAACGTTTGGCCGTTTTCTGATATTCTGCTCATGTACGAAGTTTCATCACGCTAAGATAATTTTGCCGGGTAAATTTCCAACTTTTTGTGATTTGTCCATTAGACTACGGGTTAAATTATATTTTTTTTTAAATCATAACTTGGTTATCCGGTTTCAAAAAAATCTTAAATTTTTTAGATAGCTCGGTAAAAAGTTAGCAAATTTCAGGGAAAAAATTTAATCAATTTCTTACATTTTTCAATTTTTCGAAAAATGGATGTAATACATCCTTAATATGCTATGATGACACTGACGAGAAAATAGTGAGAAAAATTTCGTATAGAGGGGAAAGCCGCAATCCTTACGGATTAGAATTCAGAGAGACCATTTTTTTCCCCCACGGAATTATTCCAATGCAATATTATTTAGACTGGTCGTGAGAGACAACTTCATACCTGGCGCCCGCACTAGTAAGAAAACGACAACAAAACACTTCCCCACTCCCGACTACAGAGCCGAACGCTTGCAACTACTGTTGGATAGATCCGAACGAACTGGGTGGCGGAAAAAATATCCCCGGAAAAAATATCCCCCCAATCATACATTTAATTTCTGTCGCCCTTTTTTTGTGTACCTATTTTTCCAAAGGTGGGGGGGCGCAGAGGGGGGTCCAAGGGCGCAGCCCACATAACACATTAAATGAAAATTTGAGAAAAATAAAGATGATTTTAATTTCATGGGGAATTGAACCCTTAACCCTTTTATGTGTCATAATAAATAAAGAAATTTTTTTCTAAAATGCATTTTGTGATTGACCCGCTTCCTTTTTATCCTTTATATTAAATAATTTTTATTAATTAAATTATTAAAATTAGGATTTTGAAATATTTATTATTAGGAATTAAATATTAGAATTTTTCTTGAGGATATTTTTTCCGGGGATATTTTTCCCGGGGATATTTTTTCCGGCGATATTTTTTCAGGGAATATTTTTTCAGGGGATACTTTTTCCGGGATTTTTTTTCCGGGATATTTTTTCCGGGGATGTTTTTTCAGGGATTCGAACGAACTCTACTCTCCGCCTGCCTTTTTAAGCATCATAAGAAAAAGTCTCAGCGTCTTAGATCGTCTCCCATAAAAAATGTAACGTGAAATTTCCCCGGTGAATGGGAAATGCCCATTACCTTCGCCCTACTTCCCCTGAGCCTAACAAAAACCTGCTAAAATTTAACCTTACGGGCGCCAGGTAATTTTTGACCGGAATTACCAAACCGGAAAAAGTCCTTAATCCTAAACTTAACTAACCTCGATATTCGATTCACCGAAAATCGTAACTCAAACTCTTAAAACTCTAACCCTAAAACATACTCAAAAACCAAAAAGGGAACCTGAAGGGAACGGAAAGGATAATTAGGCTTTTGGGGAAAGGTGACGGTCCTGGGGTCGCTCAGTATGCCTGTTGTGGAGAGAGGGGTGGATTGTAGATGGGAACAAGGTCATGGCAAAATCGGGAAAAATATCAAAAAGAAAGGGAACGGGAGGCGAGAAATAAATTTATGCAACAAAACATGGTCCTTACGTGTTCCGCTATTCATGTAAAAAAAATTCAGTACAATAATAATAAATGAT
>NW_011887886.1:28892-30815 GCF_000806365.1 Fopius arisanus | reverse complement strand
TCCTATGGTCCAACTGCTTCTCGTCCCGGTTCCGTGGATCCTGCGTCACATCTAAACCCCACCAACGTAATGTCGGGGAAAAACACGAACCCACACCCTGAAGTAAGGGTCGGAATAAATGTACAATGTTTATCAAAACGTTTTTATATATTTGCCGGGTCGTCTGACCCGGAACTGCCTCTGAAAGGCAACTTACTAAAAAAAAAGAACATTGATTGGCCCCTGGGGCTTATGGCACATTTTGGGTGCTTGTGGGGAGTCATCTCCCCGGACGGATTCTTCCGCATTATCACAAAACTTATTCTACGTGGTTTGTACCGTGGGTGCCTCCAGGTACTGGTGAGACTTATCACAATGGACAATAAACTAAACTTTGGCAATAGGCACCCTATCAAAAATACAAACATACCAAAATACACAAAAAAAAATGGCTTATCAAAAGAAAAAGGAATGGTATCAAAAAAAACTATCCTCTCAAAGGAAGCACGTCAAAACAAAAAAAAAAGAAGAAAAATGTGGAATTTCCACCAACAAACAAAAAAAAATGTTTAAGTCGCCACCCTTGGTGGCGAGTGGATAGCCGGGGTGTTTCACTCCGGATGTGCACCCTCCTTGCGGGGATGAGCCACCGAGTCCCGGGGATGTTGCCGCCGATTTATCGGGGAGGGTGCCGCCGACTTATCGGGGATAATGCCACCGATTTAACGGGGTTGATACCTGCGCTCCGGACTCTGCTGCTGGCTGCGCTGGGCTTGGTCCAGGATCCCTCGGAGAGCCTCGATGGTCTCTCTGGATCAGCGGGTTGCCTGACTTGGTGGAGGAGGTGCGAAACGGGCGTTCGCCCCGCGCCCAAGAGCTGGTCGTGTTGGTGCACTGCTGGCCGCCGAGGTGTAATACCCGTACTGCTCAGGCGCGTAGTCGGCTCTGCGGCTGGTGGGTGCTGTCGCTGGCGGTTGCCAGAAGAACCGGAGCCCCGAATCTTCTGGAGGTTCGTTCTCCTGACGAGGCCTGCGTTCCTCCTCCCGGGGGAACGGATAAGCCGGTCCGGCAGCAGCCGAACGGATGGGGGCCCTTTCAAAGGGAGCCCAATACTCCTCAGCACGTCGATCATGGAGGCGTGGTTGTGATCTGGCGGCCGTTGGAGGGCGACGGCTGGGTGCAGCCGAAGTAGGTGATGGCCTCACCCGGGAAGTCTCAGCGGAGGTGCTGGAATATCCTGCGGTTCGTCCGCCAGCAGGTTGTGTCACTGGGCCGTGCTCTGGGCAGACTCTGTCAGCCCTCAGACGATGTGGGCATAGTCCACAGAAGATGTCTCCCGTGGGGTTTGGGCAGGCCTGATGGGCGTGGCCGTGCCGACGACAGTCGAAGCACCAGTGTCGGGGTCTGCGGCGTTTGCCTCCGGCTGTTCCCCTTGAGTGTCCTCCCCCTCGCTTCACTGCGGTGACGTCGAGAGTGTCCGTGGAGGTCTCCCTCATCTGCTGGCTGCTGGTGATGACGAGGCCTTCCACGGCTGCCAAAGGAGCGGATGGGCCGACCTGCGTACAGGCGGATGTCGAGGCCGGAGCTGATATGCTCGGACGAGTGGCCACGACGGCAACCCAAAGGGGTGACCTCCGGGAGCTTCTCGCCACCCTCATCTACTCTGAGGAGCGGATGTGGTGGCGTTTTCTCACCGGCCCTTGGATCCGTGGGCGGCGGATGTGGTGTGGCCGGCTCAGTCTCAGGGTGAGAGAGAGCTGGAGGTGGTGGCGCTGCTGTTGCTGTGGTGCTGGGCAGCGAGAGGTCCTCGAGTGGGCCGAAGTCGATAAACTCGGTGCTCATGCTCGGGACGCTAGATGCCGGCGGACTTGCCGGAGCCACCCTTCCGGGGGATGATGTCTGGTCCTCAATTCGGCCTGGTGGACGGCCGGGATCTCCTGATGT
>NW_011887886.1:24827-26645 GCF_000806365.1 Fopius arisanus | reverse complement strand
GGGGAGGACCCGATCGAGAAGTTCCCGAAGTCGTTGCTCCTGGGGTTTCTCGACGGAACGTAAACCGCAGCACATCGTAAGTTGCGGAACTTGGTGGAGAGGAGTAAAGTGAAACCGTCGCGCCGGCTCCTCTCGGTAAAACCAGGTCTGATCGAAAAAGTCAATCACGATCTTCGCGGACACAAGGAAATCCATGCCGAGGATGAAGTCCTCGGATAAAGTCGGCATAACATACGCGACTAGGGGCATATGTCGCCCCTCGAGCTCGGTGATACATGCGACGGTGTGTTTCACGAGCTCGACTTTCCCGCTCGCGGTAACGACCCTTTTCTCGGGTACCTCTAGCAGCGGGATTTCAGCCCTCTCGAAGAGAAGGATGCCGGCCATACCCGCGAAAGACTCGGTTGCGCCGGAATCTACGAGAGCCCGTACTCTCAACCCGCCGATAACGATGTCCACGTGAAAGGCCCGTGGAGACGGTTCGGAAGCCGCGTGTAGTATGACCTCATTCGGAGGCATAGGTTCCGGTGTCAAGAGAACTTGCGGATCGGAACAAACACGGGATATTTCCAACGATCCCGTGGAGGGTCGTAGAAGAGGAGGTTCCTCGCCCGTAGCGTTTGAAACACCACGGGAAGCCGGCTGTGAATTGTGCCGAAGCGGAGGTACGAACGCCGGATTTACGCGCCTCGATAACCGTTTCCCGATTGACCGGGATTGCAATGTGGACAATTCATTGTCGTGACCCCGGATAATCTGCACCGGTAGCAGAATAACCGACGAGGTTCGGGACATTCCCGATGACGATGACCGACCCCGCGACAATTCCAACACTCCAAGTTGTCCAGGCTAGGTCTTGGAGGTGGAGAGCGATTTCGCGTACCCCTGTCGTTATTGTTAACGGCAGGGACCGGGTCAATGCGAGGAAGAGTCCTCGGCTGACCGGAAGGCGGAGAGATAGTATTTGGAGTTTGCCTTTCCCGCGATCGCGGGCGGGAAGGATTTGCCGCCTGCCAAGCCTGTGGTGTGGCTGGATTGTTGTTCACGATCCGAGGGGGCCGCGGTGGCGGTCCTTGAACAGCGTCGACCGCGAGATATTCCCCCGCATAATCCGCGTAAGGACCCCCTTCGAAATCCGCGGTGCCTTCGTCGTCGAAGGATACCGTCCTTACGGACGGAGGCCTGAACGCCCCTAATGGACGACGGAAAGGTGTGCGTGCCGGCGATCGAGCCGGATGATATTCACGATAAGCCAAGCTTGGGCAAATCGAGTGTTCCGGCCTTGGAGGCGGACGCCTATCGACGGTTTCTCGTAGATCTTTTCGAGACGTTTGGCCGCCATCTCCAACTCGTCCATGGTCATACCGTCCCGGAGGGCGATGCCGACCTGGAGGGTTGGGAGGAGTTTACGGTGGGTTTGCACCACCTGATCAATTCCGCTGACCGCGGGGCTAATACGCGAATAGTACCCGCGGATGCTCGCGAAATAATTATTGACCGATTCACCTTCGGCCTGAGTATGAAGAGCGAGTTCCTCTCGGATCGCCGTTTGGTAATCAGGATCCGTGTATGTGGTTCGGAAATTTGCTCGAGCCTGTTCCCAGGTTCGGAATTCAGGGCAACGGCGCCGATACCAGGTCAGTGCTGGACCGGATAATAAAAATGGTATACCACCGATGAGAACGTCATCGGGGATTGGGAGGAATGCCCGCCCGTCCTCAATCCTCGCGAGGAATGATTCCACGTCTTCATGCGGAAGACCGGAGAAATGCGCGCCCCATTTCTTCATTGAGTTTAGAAGAGATGCGGAATCCAGAG
>NW_011887886.1:3248-20387 GCF_000806365.1 Fopius arisanus | reverse complement strand
GGAGGGCTGACCCTATCCTCTAAAACTCCCTCTAACCCTTAACCTATTCTAAACCACCCCAAAAGGGGGGAAATCCTAATTTCCCTAAACCTAACCTACGTCCCAACTGCCTCTCTCTCTCTCTCCATTTTTGGATTTTTATTGGGGATCCTAACGGGCATCCCCGATGCTCGTTACAAAAAGTATTTTATTATTTTTAGGTATTAAAGGGTCATAATCGATATCAAAAGAAAGAGAAATAGTTACTTGCGGCATTAAAAAAATTTTATCCGAGTATGTGCATTTTTCCAATATATTTCCTATATCATGAAAATTACTGTGAAAGGAAGTCTCATCTCGTGCCTACTAAAGCGCTCACTCAATAAATATGGACAACAAATAGCGGCGAAAATTAAGATGTTCTAGTGAATAAAAAAAAATTTTTCTTTACATAAAATGCGTCTCATATAAATTCATGGGATTTATGTATTTTTTTCGGAAGGCTCGAAGAAAATTGATTCTTTAACTCTTTATGCATCACTAGGGCAATAGAGACACGTGCCACGTCGTTATAAAGTTCCATAATTCATAACTCGAAACGGAATGCACGAATGATGTATCATTCGAAAGCTAACATACTGAGCTTAAAAATTGTATATAAAAGTCATAGTTATTCTTCTATTATTTTGCTGAGAACCTGTGATGTATGGCAAAAATGGAAGGTAGACATTTCATATGATACCGGAAATGTTGCATTTTTTGCTTACACTGGTGCTGAACATTTGCTGGAACCAAAAATCTCCAAATTAGACGTGACATACCGACCGCATGTTTCCTGATATTCAAATAGTGGTAACTTCGCCTCGCGTCGACATTAAGTGATTAAATGTCAACCATTCGAATACTGACTTCGTGAGCTATGAAAAGATGGGACATATATGTAATTTTCATCACACCTACACGGAAAATTAAACTTTTCCATGTACTAATGACGGAAAGAACAATGTGTACTGAGAAAGGAAAACAGGACATTCAAACCCGTCGGTTAAAATGCCCTGTTTTCCAGTCTTGGTGTACAATATACTATAAATCGTATTAAAACCTATATAGAATCTGTATGATTTTTAATTTACAGAATCGAGTCCTGACGCTTGCAGGAATCCTAATGGCGATGTGGGCTCTTGCATTAATATACGCCAATGTACCGCTCTCATGAATATCCTTCAATCTCGACCACTGGACCCGCAGAACGTTAGATTTCTACAGGAATCCAGGTGTGGATTTGAAGGTCGAGACCCCAAAGTTTGCTGTGTTGGGCAGCATCAATCGGTGGGGCCTGATTCGGATCAAAATGGGGAAACTAACAACGGAAGTATTGCCTCTCGGGCAGATCTTCTGCCTGATGATTGTGGTCGTGACCTCTCGTTGAGAATACTCGGAGGAGAACGAGCCGAAATTGATGAGTTTCCCTGGATGGTACTCCTTGAATATCAAAAGCGTAAGAAAATAAATAGAAATAATAATACTTTATGCGAATCAGTGAGTGAGTGGAAAAAATGTGACTGAATTTTTTTTACCGAGATTTACGGTAGTGTATATGCCAAGTCAATTTACGAATCTCTTCTCTGCATCCACGATTCGAAAATCAGATCGAGAGCTACCGCGTATTTTTAAACGTGACAACTGCTCCACCCATTCCCCACTCCCAAATAAAACTGAGCAAATAGATAATTAAATACCGACTGAGAGATTCTCATCAATTAATTAGACCAAGTCCCAGACACTAATTTTCTCGAAACTCGTTCGCATTTCCCGAAATATCTTTCCACCGCCACTCCCTCCCAGAAGAATCCACGTAGTTCGCAGTCACGTGTGGAACCCCCTCACGACACCTCCCATCCAAAAAAGCCAACCACATATCCGGACCCCCGAACCCTCTGCACACCTCCAAGAAACCGCCAAGTGAACCTCCGATGAAGATCCCCCACTGCCTGAAACAACAAAAGGAAGAAAAAGAAAAACGGATGGTGAGTGATGACTATCACTCAAATTTCGACTGCCCCGATGATAAGATTGACCAGCCAATAGTGCCTCGGACAATTGTGGAGATTCACTGGTACAGGGCCTTGAATCGAAGGAAGGAACTGAGGCTGGATAAGGAATAAGGAAAAGAAAAAGAAAATTCGAAGATGGCGGATTCAAAAAAGGATTTTGGAGAGAAAACGGATCGAGAAAGGAAAGAGAAATAAGAGCCCCTTTGGTTCCCTTTACTTGCCTCAACGAGTATTGCCTCTAGCCCGACCGTACATGATCACCTAAACTCGTCGATAATTATTTCACAGTTTTTTCCACGGCCAAATGATTCCTTTCGCGTTTTACCGGCCGCGATGACATAAAAAAATATTCGTCACCAAAAAAAGCACCCTCTGTTGCTTCCTGTCATGAAATGATTGTTGATGTTTAGGTAAACTTCAGATTGCCTCTCTGGTGTCATCCACGTCAATTCCTATTACAACCTTAATTTTTTGCCAATTATTTTGTGACGAAATTCCTGGCGCATTCGTCACTTGTAGTCTAGTAGGGTAATTAACTAGGTTTAGAGTGAGAGAGAACCACAAAAAATAGTCTCTAACTTACCCAAAATGGTCCCGAGACCGATTGCGATTAGCTACCTAAAAATCACAAAAAATTTCACTTCCCAGTGAAATGCTACCTGAATCACTCACTGGACGTGATAATCGGCTACCTGATATCAGAAAGAGAAGCTACCTACTACCTTAAAAATCTGATCTATGAAAGCCATGTCATTACTGGATCCCCCCAAACTCGTGGCGCCGAGATTAGAGCTATCTTTTCGGTAAATAAAATATTATGGTTGGAATCTATAAAAGCCGTCGAGCTATCTCGCGTAAAATTAGGATTAGTTTTCCAGTTATTTTTCTAAATTCCAAATAAAATTCTAAATAAAATTTTGAAAATAAAAAGAATAGCTCCAAATCAATTCCGTTTTTTTCATTACAATAATGAAGAAAATTTCCAATTGTGTTGGAAGAAAAATGAAGTCAATTCCAGAGAATTGTGCCATCATAGAATATTAAAAATGCAAATTCCGTTAAAAGAAAAACCTAAAAATGTCAGAAACATATGCGCTCGCATATGTGTGCCGCGATAAAGACCAATTTTACATCGTGAAAATAATGAGTCGATAATGAAGGGAATATCTTCTTTCCCTATTAAAAAAAGCAGAGCACTGTCATGGCGCCCACCACAAGTGTCATGGCGCAATGCTCAGGAGGCACTGTGCATTTATACAGGGTGAATCCACACGAGCAGTTCCATGTAGCTATACCGTCACCAATTTGGAACTCTTACGATACCGTCTGTACATAAGAAATTCACAACATACAAAGTCATAACGCAGACGGTATGACCGAGCATTCTGGTAATGTACCCTATACCGTCTATACACCATCGTACCCGCACGTCATGCCGTCCATACTGTTAAAAAAATAAAAGGAAATTTCATGGACATTTGACTATTAATTTTCAAGACAGTGACACTGAATTTAACTTAAGGGGGAAAAAACCTGAAATTTGCGATTTCACTGAAAATTCAGTAAAATATCTGAATTTTCGGTGGCACGAGAATGAGAGTTCTTCATCAATTCAATTCAATTTTCCATGACACCTGAAAATTCAGTGCCAAATTACACTGAATTTTCAGTAAAACCTGAAATTTCATGGTTTTTTACACGATTTTCTGGTTTTCTATGAATTTTCGGTTCCAAATATAACTTAAATTTCTAGATTTCATTTGTTTTTCCGTGGAGTTCTGAATTTCTAACAACAGAATTACATGAAGTTTCAGTGAAATTTAAATAGGACAAAATTTTCAGTCGTAATCCCCCGAATGCTACAAAATTGTGGAAAATTTTTCGATTGTTTTGTTGCATAGCAATGAGAGGGAAACGTTTTGCAGCTCAAAATCCGGAGCGCGAAATGCAAGGGGTTATGTTGCAAAACTTCTCCCGATCGTTGATATGCTGGGAAATTCGAGAAAAATTTTCTACAATTTTGGAGCACGAAGGAGACTCGGCTAGATTATTCTCCAAATCTGAATGCCCACCGATAAGAATCCAGTATTTGACGTTTTTGCGGGTTAAAGTCATATTCATACTGCAACTTTCATTTATTATAACAGACAATTTTCACTTGGTTGTCATGCGACGAATTGGGAATAACTGAAAAAATATCGAAATAATTCTACCTCCACTCTACCGCAAAACGTCAAATACTGTATTTCTATTGGTTGAGGGGAATAATCAGGGAAGTGCACCGGAAATTTCAGATGAAATTTTTTAATAGTGTAATATATCAGCATGAGGATCTATGCCGTCTGTATCATCAAACAAGCTCCAGCTCCGGCTCTAGCGGTATAGCTATACCGTCAGCAATTATGAACATTTACGTACCACTTTTTAATTAAAAAATGACAAAATACAAAGCCATAAGGCAGATGGTATGACCGAGCATATTGCTAGTGCTCTATACCGTGTACACTACCTTACCTACACGGCATGCCGTCCATGATATTAGCGTGAAAATCTAGACCGTCTGTATCAACAAACGCGCTCTAGCTCTAGCTCTAGCTCAATCGATCGAGCTATACCGTCATCAAATTTGCACTCTTACGATACCATCTGTAGATGAAAAAACTCACAAAATACAAAGTCATAAGGCAGACGGTATGCCCGAGCATATCGGTATTGCCCTATACTGTCTACACTAACTCACACGTCATGCTGTCTGTGATACGAGTATAAGGGTTTATGCCGTCTGTGTCAATGATGAAGCGGTAGTTCAGACGGTATGCCCTTCGTCGGCTTGATTCTTTGAATACTTAGCCATACTGTCTGTATATAAAAATTATGGAAAACAAAGTGATAGAGACGATACGGTAGTATATATTGAAAATACTTTATGTTGTCAAAATACAAAATAATCGGGCAGACGGTATGCCACAGCATATCGGTATTGCTCTATACCGTCTCCAGTAACTCACACGTCATGCTGTCTGTGATACGAGTATAAGGGTTTATGCCGTCTGTGTCAATTATGAAGCGGTAGTTCAGACGGTATGCCCTTCGTCGACTCGATTCTTTGAATACTTAGCCATACTGTCTGTATATAAAAATTATGGAAAACAAAGTGATAGAGACGATACGGTAGTATGTATTGCAAATACCTTATGTTGTCAAAATACAAAATAATAGGGCAGACGGTATGCCGGAGCATATCGGTATTGCTTGTAAGAGTATTTTTCCCGGGTCAACACCCCGGGATAATCCTCAAACTATTCTGGCTGCCGCCTCTATCGTTCATGATTGGGCGCCAGCCAGGTTTTTCTGGAAAACCTGACGGAAAACCAGCCGCGAAGGAATTTCGTCAACTCCGCGGACTTTCGGTGGCGGGTCTCACAATTCCGAGCGAGCATCAGCATGTCACGGTAGAGTGGGCGAGGTTCACCAACGTACGAGTAACTTCAATCACTAACTTCTGCCGTGCTTACGGCATCGTCGACGATATCTTTCGGGGAACGTATTCCACAGACCCTCGTGGAGGGATGTTACCATCCCTCGCACGTGGTACTCTCTCCTCTGGGTTGGCTCAACCCCAGACAAGACACAGATTACCTGCGAATCCTTCTCACCCCGCAGGGCGCCGAACTGCTCGAGGCACATGCGACGTAGGTATCCGGAGACCTTTCTCACCCACCTAACGTCCACCCCAACTCGAAAACTCGATAATAGCAATCTCATCGCGAGTCAAAACTAGAGTTACTTCCCATGGAGGCGCGTGCGACCGGACCGACGGGAAACGCTTTGAATCCGAGCCCTTAGTCCACCCCAACACCATGGATTTCGCCCTAGAGATGGATCTCTGTAGCCTCGGATTCTCATCCGTAGCCTCAAAGTAATCCATTGCACTGATCGGGGACACATAAGTGTCCCCTTCTCTTGCTATTCCGAGATTCCTTGGAACCACGTACCCCTCATAATCCCGGCAGGGATTATTGCCACCAACTGATCCCGAGCTCCTAAAAGATCCGCTCGAGACCAGCACTTAACGCGAACTGTCCTGAAATCTACCAGGGCCTTCTCCCCCTAGTCTGAGCATCTCAGCGACTGTGGGTCATCCGTTACCCCACAGCCATCAATCAACTCGACGGGATCCCGGGGGCGCTAGTCCTTTCACCTAGCCGTTGGTCCCTGGTCTAAGTCGACGGCGCCCTTCGGAACCACCCAGTTGGAACGCCTGTACGTCGGCCCTGAACTCCCTAACACAGCTGGGTGGATTTCCGAATTGGGAAACAGCTATTGTCAGCGTCACCACAGTGTTTCGAAACATGGTCTCATCCTACCACGTTTCTTCCCACTATGTGATTGGTCTAATTTACATTCGGAGCGGCCTGATTGGCCGTCGTCCGATGTTCTACTCATCTTTCGCTCGGCTCTTTCAGCCGGCGTTAGATGTCATCTCTTTCGCCTAGTGACTTTACTAGTGTTTTCTCTAGTAACGAGAAAAATCTCGTTACACACCCCTCTCCCAAAGAGAGGTTTCGATCCGAAACTTGTGGGTTCAGATCGCTTATTCCTGGAGAATTTCGTCTCCCTCTTCTGTACCTGGGGAATCATTCAAGACTTCCTTATAAGGCTTCATGTCCACTATTGAGGCGCCTTTCGGATTCCGTCCAGCTAAGTCAGAGACTTCGTAGAAGTTTCTGGAATGCTTTTTCGTCACCACTAGTGGCCTATTGAATGGTTTATTCAAAGAGCCTGAGCGGTGCTTGGCAGCATTTGACAAAACGTGGTTTCGAACTAGAACTAGTTCTCCAACGTCGAGCTCTCCTTTTCTCCGGCGCAAGTTATATGCTTGTGCCTGGCGATCGTTGGCTTATATTAGGGCGTGCCAAGCCAATCGGAGGGTATCGTGTCGTTTCATACGCTCTACCCATGCTTCTGCGGGGGTCTCTTCAACCTTCACTTCTCCTTCCAGCTTTCTCCGCAATGAGTTGGCTGGTTCCGGCTCTCGTCCGAGGTTGACGAAGGCCGGTGTGGCTTTCAGCGAGCTATGTTGGGCTGTATTGTACGCAAATCTAAATGCGACCAAGTGACAATCCCATTCTCGGTGATCTGTCTCCACGTAAGCCCGTATCATCGCTTTTATCGAACGGTTCACTCTCTCGGTGGGTATTTGCCAATACGCCGCGCTCAAATCTAGAGTGGAGATGTAGTTGGCTTGCCTTAACTCGTCAAGGATTCCGGTCATGTTGGCGACCGGGTAGGCATCCTTTTTCGTTACTTCATTAACCCGACGGAAATCGATACAAAACCGATATTTTCCATTCGGTTTCTTCACCATGACGAGAGGACTATTCCAATCGCTCGCTGATGGTTTGATTATGCCATCTTAGAGCATGTCGTCAACCTCTTTCCACATCGCTAATTTCAAGTGATTGGAGGCTAATCTGACTCTTTGCCGAATTGGTTCGTGACCTTCCACGTCAATTCGGTGAGGTGTCAGTTTGGAAATCGGAGGACTTCCCTCGATTACTGGAATCTTTCGGTCCAGCATCCTCTGGAGCATATTATGTTGCTCCTCTCCTGGCGTCCTGAGGCCATTACACATGGTTATGGGACAGGCTCTCTGAACGGCTACGAATCTAAATGACTCGCTGGGCTTGTCCCGGGAAAACCACGACTGGTCGAAGAAATCGATAACCATTCGTGCCTCTTTCAGGAAGTCTATTCCCAGCATGAAATCCTCGGATAGCGAAACCATCCAGAGGGTTTCTACCTCGACTTCTCGCCCGCCAACCTTTAAGGGTATGGTGGAGGCATCTTTCACCACTTCGAGCTGGCTGTTGGCTACCAGTACTCGTCGTGGTGGTATTCTTGTCGCGAGAATTCCTAACTCCTGTAGCAAATCAATCCCCGCTTTTCCAGCGAAGGTTCGAGATGCCGCAGAGTCAACTAATCCTCGTATCGTTTCCCCATGGATACTTATATCCACATGGAAGGCTAGTGTTTTGCCCTCTTTCATCGCCTGTTTGAGGGCTTCCCAACTTGGGATTTCCTCTGGCGAGAAACTCTTCCAAGGGTCCGTCAGGTATGACGTGAGGCTTTCACCTTTTACCCTGGCCTTTGGCTCTTCTATTGTAGTCGCTATTGGCGTTCGTGGCCTTGGCGCTCGCTCTTCAGTCTCTGGGAGTTTTTCCTCCTCCTCGACTGTGACTTCCGAGGTCTCCGGCGGCGTAGTTTGGCTCTCTACGCGGCCGACTCCGCGTTTCCCGGATTGCACCTTGGGCAGCCGGGAAAGAGGACATTCTTTCTGCCACATACGTAATAGAAAACTTTTCTGGCTTCTGTGCATAGGCGCTAGCAGTGTCCTCTCTAGTCGCAATTATGACACTTTAGTCCAGCTGGTCGACTGGCTTGGTCGACTGGCGCCGGGTCTGGCGTAGCCAGTACCTCCACACCTCCCTGAAGAGGCACCACGACTTTACAAGGCGTGTGCCACTTCCAGCTCTTCGAAGAAAACATTCGCTTCCTCGTCTCTCTCCGACGTTTCCAGGTCGATCTCTTGGTTAGTTATCGAACTGATCGCCGTTCTCTGTGGATTTCTCTGTGCCTTGATACATCGGTAAGCGAGGCTCGGGCAGAGAGATTCCTCTGGCTGCCTAGGGGGCTGCCACTTCTGGGCGCTTGCGTACAGGGTCTCCTGCCGCATGGCGTGCTTCTGCAATGCCTTTATTGTGGCATTGGCGCTCATGTTAAAACCAATTCGGAACTTGGGCAACGTATTGTGATACATGTACGTAAGCCTTTGTTGTTCCGGCCATGGTGGATTCGTTCGGGCGAAGAGTCCCTTTAAATTAGCCATGAATTGGGCTACGGACTCGTATTCGCCTTGGCGACGGCTTGCGATCTCTTCGTGGAGGGCTACTTGGTAGTCCAATTCCCCGAAGTTCTCTCTAAAGGCGTGACATGCGTCTTCCCACCAGTATACCTCCACTTGTCGGTACCACGTGAGGGCGTGTCCGCTCAGGCAGCCTCTGAGCACTCCTAATAAATCCGTTTCCCGGATTCTAAGGATCTTCATTGCATAATCGACTCGGGATATGAAATCTTCCACATCCTCCTTCGGTCCTCCTGAGAACTGAACTCCCCATTTCTTTAAGGCCTCGAGGGCGTTTTGGGTGTTCAGATAATTTTCTCGGCGAGGGCGATATTCGTACTCACTCGCTTCATCCGACGAATATCTCTGCCTCCTCGGAGGTGCGGGATTTCGTTCGTGGAAAGCTGGCCTTTCCCTGGTGGGAATTGGCCGTTACCTCTCTCTTTCTCGCTCGTTTTCGAGTCGGTCCTCGTTATTTCTCGGTGGACCTATCCGCCCGCGGAGCTCTCTATCGAGGCGTTGCACCTGAGCCAATAGTTCGGCTGCTGTCGGCGTCGCCTTCGTCATGTTTACCCTGGGAATCTCTTCCGTGGGTGTCACGGCGCCGCTAGCATTCCTGCTGCTTCGCCCGCTTCGGTTTTTACTCCCTGGCGGTCTCCCTCGTGGTCGAGGGGCGGAATTTTCATCCCGTAGGCCGAGGATGCGCGCCTGTTCCACGAGTACACGTGTCTGCTCTAGGAGCGTTTTCAGTGCCGCGGCACTGGCATCCTCCTTTTTTGAAGTTTTTGCAGGAATTTTCTTTCCTGGCCCAACTTTTCCTTTGGCCGACACTAATTTTCGACTGTCTAGCCCCTCCTCCTCTGATTTCCGCTCGCATTCCGAGAAGTCCTCTTCGGTTTCACTACTTCCTTGAGTGCCTCGTCGCTCGTCGTGACGACCGTTACTCCGAGAGTTGCCAGCGCTTCCGGCCTCGTCTAGAGGATATCTCCCCGGGTTGGTACCCTCTGGGTCTACCATCTCCGTTTCCTCTCCTTCAGGCGATTTCTCAACCTTGGATGGATCACCTTTTGGTGCCATTTTTGGTCCCAATAATATTCTAATATTCTTAAATTTTATTAAAACCAATACAATATATCAAAACGAATAAAAACGAATTTTGAGGTATTTCTAGATTAAAATTTCGGATAGAAGAAATCACAATGAAAATGACTTAATGTGGCTTATTATTTTAAGTGTCTGCATAAGATCTCTCATGGCAGCAATCGTTTCTTTTTTTCAATTTCAATTCAGTACAAGGCTTCACAGCATTGCCGGGTATAGAGCAGTGTGACCTCTACAGGAAGTTTAGGTCATTCGAAAATCTCACAGGGTACCCATTCTTGCGTCCTTCAGTGAATCCCACGATCTCGTCCATGCATATGCGGTTGAAAGTTTGGTATTCTTCTTCGGTATGTCTCTTATCAGATTAGTATTGGCCTTCCAGACATAATACTTCGAGTACTCACAAGGTAAGACATAATTAGAATATGATCTGACATCCAATCTGTTGGATTTCGTGAAAATTTATTCACTCACGATTTTTTCAAAATGTCGCGAATTCTTTACGAAGTGCTCAAAGGTTCCAACCATCGAACGATGTTGGCCAAAATTATGGGTTACATAGAAGCCACTGGGGAGAAATTTATCATCGGCACATCGAAAATATTGGACAATAATGCTCAAAATGGAGTTAAGATTGACCGCGATGTAAAGGGCTATGGCCATGATCTCCATTGGTATCAGGCAGAGGATGTCTGTATTCACAGCATTAAACACCAAAAGAAGAAGGATCCCCGGCATTTTTCTCATATGCGTAAATATAAGTAAAAAAATTAAGTGTTTGAAAATCAAACACTTGATTGGAGAGCAACTTATTAAACATGATCGGAAATTTTTTGTTTGTGCTGCAAAAATTTCCCGTGAAGAATGTCTTATTTTTTTCGTAAAATTGTTGATAACGGAAATGATTACATAGTTGTTTCATTAAATTTTATAATTGAACAATAATTGTGAGATCAAAGGCTTCTGGGAAATATTAGTTTTTTATTTAACCCTTACAAATAAGATGACGCAAATAAATATGGCAATCAAACAAATATTGAAATTTTTAAATTTATTCATTCATATCACATCAAATGACACGAAGGAAATTAATTTAAAACATCCACTGTAGGAATGTCACGAACTGTGAGGGTGGATTCAAAATTCATATCAAGGCTAGTGATCTGCACTCTTACAAGCTCTGGGACATGTCTGAAGAGCACGACCATAGTCTACAACCAAATCCCCATTATGTTTCTTCGATCAGACCGAGCGCGAAGAGATCTGTGGCGAAGAAAAAAAGAAAGCTGCCACCAGCTTCAATTCGCCCAGCTCTGCCATCTGAATTTCCACCTGGTCCTTCACCATCCACCTCATCCGTGACCACAATGACATCACCTCCTCCAGCAGCATCTGCGGTTTCGCCATCCACCTCATCAGCGTTCATGGCTCCATTTCAGCCCCAAACAGGCTCATCCACGCTACGTACAGCATAAGCTCTTTTTTCAGTCGCCCCATTGGAAAAGGAGAAAATAATTGAGATAGCTGGAGACAACGCGGACAATGTGTCTACCACGATGGCCGACGTGTCTGCAACCCAAACAGGCGTCGAATATCCAGCTACTGCACCTCGTTCTGCAAGATCTGCTGTTTCGCCATCCACCTCACCAATGCTCGTGGCTCCATCTCAGTTCCAACCAGCCTCACCTACAGCACCTCCACATGCAGCACCAGCTGTTTTGTCGGCCACCTCTTTGGAGAAGGGTGCAAGTGAGATAGCTGAAGACGAGAAGCAGAATGTGTCCACTACCGAGGCTGAGGTGTCTGCAACTCCATCAGAGCTAGTGTCTCCAGCTACACCACCTCCACCAACAACATCTGTAGCTTCGCCACTTCTATCATCAGTGCTCGTGCTTCCATCCTCACCAACACCACCTCCATCTGCAGCACCAGCTCTTTTGCCAGCCGCCTCTTTGGAGGAGGGAGCAAGTGAGATAGCTTAAGACGAGAATGTGTCCACTACAGGGGCTGAGGTGTCTGCAATTCCATTAGGGCTAGTGTCTCCAGCTACACCACCTCCACCAACAACATCTGCTGTTTATCCATCAGTGCTGATGGCCCCATCCTAGCCCCAACCAGGCTTATTAGTGCCATCTCCACTTGCAACGCCAGCTGAAGATTCGTCGGCTGAGTCATCTGCAATCAGTTGCAGCGAGAGTGTTAGTAATACTAGTGACAGTGTTGATGGTATTTCAAGTGAGAGCACTACCTGCACCGATGACGATGATGAAGATTGTGGAGCTGGCGATATTGGCAAACGACAGTGCCCTGATGAAAATGAATGTCCAAGGAATTTCAAAAGCAGACGAGTGCAAATGAAAGCATTCAACGATAAATCCATCAAGGAACAGTTAGAGGTACTGTTGTACTGGGTCTTGAAGAGTAAAAAAGTTCATGAAATATCATCGTCCTAACAGCAGGGCGCAAATTGCGAATTAATGAGTTGCAATTAGATCCGAAGACGCTACCTCAACCACTGATGGTGTCAGGAATTTTGAAGTTGCAACCGTTTTGCTATCCCTAGCAAACTATCATCCACGCTATAGCGTGGATGTAGTGTGTATGTTGCGTGGATGTTGCGTGGATGCAATTTTTTGGATGAAAAACAGGTAGAAATCGATGAAAACAGATGATAGAATGATGTGGGATGAATAAGGTGGATTATTTGATACATTTGGCGATGTTTGCTTGATTATTCTGGGATAAATTATGAAAAATATATAATGGGCATGAAAACAGCGTTCGGAAAATGCCGAGAGATGGCGGTAGGATTATATTACCGACTTCGATAACCGAATTGAACGTAGCCGTTTAATCGCGGCCCCCGGAGCACTGTGCATTTGGAAGAAATCTATTTTTTTTATTAACATTTCAAGCTTCTTTCTTCATAAATATGTAAGTACTTTGGTGGAATTTAGGAGAACATTATCAGAATTTAGGAGTAATTAGTGTTCGTTTAATTGAATGTCCTTTTTTGTCAATAATAATAAGCAGAAATTATAAGTTAAAAAAATGAGCAGAAGTTATGAGTTAAAAAAATCAAAAATAATTGGAATCGATAGAGAATAATTTAGTGGTCATTATAATCAAGGTTTCATAAATTAGGAGTTAAAGCCCGGCCTTCTCGTCGTGGGAAAATTTTGGTGACTTTTACCCCCGCCCATCAGCTTGCGGCCGACTTCGAAGCTCCATCTAAAAAATACAGGGTCAATAAGAGAAAAAGTGACAAAATGGGACACTTTTCCAGGGCCGTCTGGGACTCCCACGTCAGGGTGCCAAACTTTTGGGGCCCCTTCGAAAAAAATTTGAACGATTGAAGATTTTTCATTTGAATTTATAGGGGGTGGAATAAAAGGGTAGTGGGAATGAGAAATCCATTTTATTCATTTTTTTAAACAAATAGGGGCATGACGGTAAAGAAGGGGGAGGGGGCATGGATGCGAGGGTGACATGGAAGTTTGGGTATCGGATGAATCCGTCGGAAAAAAATGAAGGATTGAGAGTGGCATGAGTGTGGCAGGGTTAAATAGGGGGTTGATGGTGCAGTGAGTGCATGTGTGAAAATGAAGGGTTGAAGCTGGGATGAGCGTGGCGGGTAAAATAGCGGATTGATGGTGGAGTGAGTGCAGGTGGGAAAATGAAGGGTATTTTTTTTTTATATAAATATTTCCTGAATAACCGATAAAAACATGGATTTATTTTACTTTATTACTGCAACTTAATGAAATGAACATAGTATTCAATTTATTTCAGCTATCGGAAAAAAGAAATCAAATTTGAAACGTAAAATTTGAGAAAGTAATTATATTCTCTGCTATTCCAATTTCCAAAAAAAATTAACGTATACCTTGGCGGACCACTCGATAGGGTGGATCGAGTTGTGCACTGAGTCGATAGGTATTCGAGATTGAGTCGACGGTAATGTGGATCCACATTACTTAGTGCTAAAGCTGGAATTTTGGCAAATAGGTGGCTACCCCATACTCCGGCAACAACTCTGGCCCAGTCATGGTTGACCTTCGGCACGCCGAAGCTCGGTGACCAGGCCTCCGCCAGTGGTGGGTCAGGGCTTGGTGATTGAAGTTCAGCCACTGGTAAATTTTTTTGTCTATATATATATATACATATATATATATATATGTTATAAAAACTGGGTTCATCGCAAGAATAATCAATGGAAATGTTTATTTATTGTTCGTAAATACAAAAACGCTTACAGTCTATCATAAAGATGACTAGTTCTCCTACACTGCTCTCCATAAGCACTAGCCTCCACCATCCCATCAGACAGCAGCACTCGCCATACAAATTCAAATGTGACCCACAGTATACATATTCTAATAATATATATATATATATATATATATATTTTTTGTTAATTGCTTTTATTTTATATGTTTCTAAGTACAAAGTTATCGGTTACATACCTAAATTTATTGAAATTGCAGAAGTTACTTGCATAAGATGATTTTTTACAAAATAATAATCATCAATATGATTTGTATAATTATTATTAATTGATATACGACATAGGAGAATGGAAATTCAACTAAGCGTGCGTTAGACTCGTGGTTAGGGCGCCGGACTAGTACTTGTTAGGTCGTCGGTTCGATCCTCGGTTAGAGTAAAATTGTAAGTTAACAAAATCGGTTTTTCAGCGGTAATTTCGGTAGGGATCGGTAACTAGGTAATAATTAGTGATAAAAAAGGGCATAAAATGCATTAATTATTTTGTTTTTGCAATTAACCATAACTGTGGAGAACAGTGTGGAAGTCGCTCCGTGTCACTATTGATTATTTTTCCTCCTCAAATCCGGTGTAAGTGCTCAGGGAGGTATTTAATGGTTTCCTCTTCGATTATTCCGACAATATTTTTATAATCAACCATTAATGAATGGAGCCTGGTGGACAATTGGCAACCGAACTTGGGCCAAGACTGGCAGCCAGGCCTGGCCCCGTGTTATCATCCCAGGCTCCCGCCTTGCTTGGCGCGGACTTGGCGGAGCAACGGGCCACAGGCCTGGGAAGCCCGGGCACCGCAGTCGGCCCGGGCTTAGCCCATTCGTTTTTTCCTACCTGGGACCCCTGCCGGAGCTCCAAAATAATTTTGTTTTTTTACTATTTATATATATAAAATGAATATAGGTCATAAGAGTTTATTCAATCTTATAAATTTATGGAATGAAGGCGCATTCTAGGCTAAACTATCAACCTGTTTGAAGGCTGGCTTGGCTGGTCTGAAAAGATGTACTTATGCTACAGCCTTGCATTTTCAGCCCTAACGTAGCCTTGCAAGCTCTGATTCAAGGCTTCAAAAGATTTTTTCTTTTGTAGTTTCCTACTTGGTCGGCGGGTGGGGGTAAAGAGGTCTTGTAGTTCAGACATGGGCCAGCCAGATCTTTCGAAGCAGAGCCGTCCACTAGAATTAGGAATCCAATAAAGTTTACCGCCATTTCAATTGTAACGGTTCTAGTACGAGTATAATGGGGACAATAGTAGGGGCAGCCTGACACTTCACCATTTCATTCTTAGAGAATTGCGTTCCCGTAAGAGTCGCCGCCGCGCCGTTGCGCTAGTTGGCCTTATTCTCGAATCTTAGATTTTAGCGTATCTGACAACTTAACCTCTACAACAAATTGTCGTATGTCAATATCGAGTGTCAAACAAATGTAAATTAAAAGTAGGAATCAAAATATAAAATAAAAATAAATGAAAAGAACAAAGTGTGATCACAGTGCAGTTTCACATGAATCATGCCAGTCTGTGCTGTGAAAGGGTGTACGATTGGATATAAATCCAATCCTGAGAAAGGACACTTTTTTGGCACTCCGAAAATGTTGAAATTGTTGGAAAAATGGAAAAATGCGACTCAAAGGCCAGATTTATATGGGAAACATAAAATTTGCCATAAACATTTTTTACCAAGTGACATTTTGAGAGTGAGAATTCTATGTGGAAGTGATGGAACAGTACTAGGTCGAGTAAGTAAAATCATTATTAAAATTATGAATGTATTAATTATTAATCCCACTTATCACTCATAATATTCAAGAATCACCCTCTTAATTTTTAGTCGCCACTCCTTAAGCCCAGGTTGGCTGAAGGAACGATACCTTCACAGTTCCCTTGGACCCAATCACCTGTTATCCAATTTTCACCACCTGTCAATGTCACACTTCGTTCCGAAGACTCATTTCACCGCCCAGAAGCAAATAATATTGCTCAAAAATCCTCATGTGATGATGACATGGACATAAGTGGCTCGTGAATTTCTCCTCAAATTATAACTCATGACAATGCAGATATGGAATCCTTAGTCTCGTTTGAGAATCTGGCATCTAAGGTCGAAATGCCAAGTGAGTGGAGCGCCATGTACATACGTGAAAAACACGATGATGTTTTCGTAATGTTTGAGCCTAAAATCCGCCAAGTGGATCAAATCTGTAAATCTTTTGTGCAGAAAGAGATCATTGTCACGAAGGATTTAAATCTCCAAATAAATGTCTTGGGTGAGATGATTGATATGCCAGCTCTCAATATTACGAAGAAATTACATCATATGAAACAATTGGAGGAAATAATGATTATGCTAGATAAGGCTAATATATGCAAAGGATCCCATGAACCCAGTGAAATCATCCCCAGTAGTTACACAACAGTGAAGAAGGATGTTTCGGATGCCCTTCGGCATATTAAATGTCCTCTGATTATCTCCAACTCTAAATACTTAGGGCAAGCATAGCACTAAGGACTGTACCAAAAATTTGGGGGAGATCAAGGATTGCCTTCATCCCCAAACCTGGAAAGAACGGGCATATCAAGCCCAGGGACTTCAGACCCATCAGCCTCACCTCCTTCATATTGAAGACACTGGAAAGACTGGTGGATCAATACATAAAGAGCACACTGCTTCTTGAGAAACCCGTATCACCCTCACAATATGCCTACAGGGGAGGCAGGTCGACGGAAACGGCCCTGCATCACCTAGTGGCTAAGATTGAGGAACAGATAGAGGGAAAGGGCTACGCACTCAGCCTATTCCTGGACATCGAGGGCGCCTTT
>NW_011887886.1:0-1444 GCF_000806365.1 Fopius arisanus | reverse complement strand
AGCTATGTAGCGGATCTAGACGCCGGGAATCTACTAAAACTGGTGAGAAAAGCTGGCCTAGAATTATAGGGATCAGAAGGACAACGGAGCCACAACAGCCCAGTAGGGGTTCGGTGACAAGAGGGCAGCAAATGCCTATCCGTATTTTTAACCATAACCATAACCATCTCTAACTCTGTCAGATGTGCATTGTGTCACACTGTGAGGAAAACCGTCGCAACTAGACTACGCCGATTTCAATCATCTACTACGCCCAAGAGATACTCTCTCCCCATATCACCCATCCGGAGGAGACAGGTGTCGCAGATAAAATCTAAAATACGCGAATCTCGAAGAAAGAGCAGGAAATTCCAATCAGAGAATGAAAGGTTGAGATCAGAATTGAACGGTTCTCGTGAAAAACTTGCCAAATACAAAAATAAAACTCTCATAGACCATTTTGAAAATGGTAATATTTCCAAAAACCAATCATTAGTGATTAAACAAATTTTCAATTCTGCAAAGCGTAAGAACAGAAACGGCAAACGTTACGGAGAGGAGTGGATGGTATGGTGCTTACTCTTACATAGGCGTTCAGCGAGCGAATATGAACTCTTACGGGACCATGGAATATTGCCCTTACCATGCTCAAGAACTATTTGAAGGTAATGAGCTCAATTACATGCTGTAGTTTCACTATTTTTTGATAGACACATAAAAATTTCGTTCAATTTTCATTTATCTTTCCTGTATTAGGTATCTCTCTAAGATAAACACACATTGCAGTTTCGACCCTCAATTCTTCAATCTCCTGAAAATAGCACTTGATGGGAAGACTGAACAGCAAAAACACGGATTATTATTCTTAGACGAAATGAAAACACGTGAAAGCATCACCGTAGACACGAAGACATTGGAATACAAAGGACTTGTTGATATGCGAGAGAAACAGAACTCTGTAAATTTCTCTCAGAAAGCTGATTATGGACTGGTTATAATGTTTCAGCCATTGGCTGACACATATACTCAACCCATTGCTGTTTTCGCTTCAAAAGGGTCAGTGAAAGGAGAAACGTTAGCTGTGTTAATTGTGAGGGCAATAATTTTTATGGAGGAGATAGGTGCTAAAATTCATGGAGTGCTAGGGGATGGTGCTAGCATAAATAGAAAGTTCTGGACCACTTTGAAAGCTGATACAACGCAGGATAACTTGCGCAATTATTTTGTCCACCCACTTGACGAGAATAGGAAAATTTTCCTCTTTTCTGACACTCCACATTTATTAAAAACTATTCGCAACAAGTTATTTAATCATGGCACTCTCCAGGTTTGTTTTTCGAAAATTTCATAAAATTCTCCTCCCCAACTCTCCTCATTTATTGATATCAAATATTCGACTAGATGCATCCAGGCAAGTCTCTCATTCGATGGGAACATATAAGAGTTCTTCATGAAAAAGACATGG
>NW_011887885.1:232145-235560 GCF_000806365.1 Fopius arisanus | reverse complement strand
TGAGTGTAGTGCTGAGGTGGGGCGCGGGGTAAGGGGAAGGAATATTTTTGGGAGTGGGAGCCAACGGTGACAGGTTTCCTAACCTGTTGCTGTGTTCCTATCTTTTACTTAATTCTAGTTTATTCTATAAAAAGTGTATAAATTAGGGGGCTGGGGAGGGGCCAAAAAGTGCCTCGTCACAAGATTTAGCAGGGGAAGAAATTGATGGTTTTTTCTATGAACAAGAACTAACTCTGATGAATAAAAACTCCTGCCTATGCTATTCCCCATGGAATATATGAAAATCTTGACCATTTAGTGAAAGCATTGAATAATTTGCCTCAGATTGGCGCTCACATACTTTTCGAAATAAAAAAACATCATCATGGCTACGTAAAAATGGTTCGTGTTTGCTCAAGGGACGAATCGTGTAGGGATCAAGTACATTTATTGAACTTATCATGGAAACTGAAGAATATTTTAGGGATTGATCAAAATGATGCTGATAACGAACTTGGCTTTGTGGAAGATGATAAAATTAGTGGCGATCGCCCTGCAGGGTTGGCGCGAGCGTTTCCCGATCGGATGTACATATATTGTGATTTATGCGGACCCTATGTGACGGGTGATGTTCAAACTTCGCTTTTGCGAATAGCTCCATTCGATGGTGTTAATTACACATATGGCAATACAAGAACAATTTCTTTTTCCTCGCCTAACTATATCCCTTTATTGCTAAACGGGTTTCGAACAATTGAAGTAGATATAAGAGACGGTCAAGGCCGTCCTATACCATTCGAGTACGGACCTTTAAGCCTTACGCTTAATTTTAAGAGACTGGACGTATAAAATGTCTCATTACATTGCGTATTACGAAACACAGGCAGGGGCTGGTGCTGCTGAAGTATACAACCGATTTGGACGGATCTAAGTCGGAGCTCCTTATCAAAAAGGACACGGAATCGGTGCTTTCTTAGGGGGCTTATTCCGCGGTATACTGCCATTTTTGGGTAGCGCAGCCCGTGCGGTTGGCAACGAGGCATTAAGTGCTGGTGCCAATGTGTTGGGCGACGTCGCTTCACGACAGATACCACTGAAAGAATCATTGAAGAAGCGCCTGACCGAATCTGGAATAAACTTGAAACGAAAGGCTACTGATAAATTAGAGAAATTCATGTCAGGATCTGGATATAAAAGATCGCCAAAACGACGTCGGACTCATAAACGTGTGAAGCGCCGTAGAGACAAGACATCGCGCCCTCTCCGCAGCCGGAAAACATATTCTACGCGTAAGAGGAAAACAGTGAAAAAGAAGAAAACTCAAAAGTGTACCGTACACGATATTTTTGATAAAAAGTAAAAATGTCGTTTCTGCATTTACACTCGTCCGAGTGCGCAAAATCTGAACTCGACTTATTCACAATCCCACCAACACAAACGAGTATCGAACAATCTCATTGGACCGTATACAATCCTGTCGCGTCCATCACCGATGGCTCACCGATTGAATTCATTATACCGGGGCATGGAGAAGAGTGCATTGATTTACCTCATACTATGCTCAAAATTAGGGTAAAAATTGTGGCAAATGATGGTGTTGTAAACGATTCTGTGGGCCCTGTCAATAATTTATTACATTCACTCTTTAGTCAAATCGATGTTGCTTTCAATCAAAATTTAGTATCCCCACCGAATAATGCCTATCCATATCGAGCGTACATTGAAACATTATTAAATTATGGCTGGGATGCAAAACACAGTCATTTAGAGAACATACTATGGGCAAAAGACACTGCATGGTGCATGGATTATCCTGCAGGAGGGGTAGAAGATACAGCAACAAAGACAAAGGTTTATAAGCAGGGAATAGAGAAACGATGGAGAATGACAAAGGGTGGAAAAGTTGTAGAAATGATTGGACACATCCACTGTGATGTGTTTAATCAAGATAAATTTCTATTGAACGGTGTTGATGTGCGTTTGCGTCTAGTGCGGTCTAAAGATACATTCTGTTTGATTGATGGAACCAGTAAAAATTCTAAAATAGCAATTACTGAAGCTTCTTTGATAGTGAGAAGAGCAAAACTAAGCCCTGGTGTTCTGCTTGCACATGCCAAGACTTTGGCCAAAACGACAGCAAAGTATCCATTGACGCGTGTGGAGGTGAAATCCTTTGTTCTTCATCGTGGGACAAGTGGAGAGACTATCGATAATGCTATTCTTGGACAATTACCAAAACGTGTTAGTCTCGGCTTTGTTGATAATGCTTCATTCAATGGTGATAAGACTTGAAACCCTTATGACTTTAAAAATTGGGGAATTAATTTTCTAAGTCTGTACGTGGATGGCGTGCAAGTCCCAGGGCTTCCATTACAACCCAGTTTTGCCGGCGGCTCTCACATGGAGGCGGAAAGTTATAGCACGTTATTTAATGGGACTGGCATTCATTTTAGTGATCATGGAATAGATATTTCTCGATCGGATTATTCAAATGATTACTGTCTTTTTGCGTTTGACCTTTGGACCCTTGAAGTCCGGATTTATCAGCAAATTGTGCTACTCATTGGAATATTGTGAAAACGGGTAGTCTCAGAATTGAGGTGCACTTTGATGAAGTTACGACACCAAATTTGAATTGTGTTCTATATGCTGAGTACGATAATATCTTGGAAATCGATTCCACGAGACAGATAATTGTCGATTACAATAGCTAAATTGTTTTGTCCTGGATTCACCGAAAGAAGGCAGCCATGGACGACTATGGCCCCAACCCAATACAAACAACATGCCCCCATTGTGGGGCAGAAATTGTAACCAAAATTATAAATATCGCAAATAATAAAACACCTTTAATTGCTCTAGCGCTTTTCCTGCTAGGGTTTTGGTGTGTTATACCCTGCGTATACTGTATTGAAACATATTTAACGCAGCATCATTACTGTATGGTGTGTAAAGCTCATCTTGGCAGTAGTCAGAAGTGGTAGCGCCGCCATCCGCTTTTCACTGAATAAAAACCCGAGACACCAGTGATAAGGAATCAGTCTACACGAGACAGCATTTGAGAGTGGTACGATGGCAACCAATAAATTGAAAGAAGTCGTTATTGACAAACAAGGGCTAGTAGGGCCTAAAGAGAGTTTTGAAGTTAAAGAAATTGCCATATTCTCAGTTGAGGGGAATCATACGGGTCATTGGCTAGTTGCACCGCCCTACGGACAAATCGAATTGGATTTTGATGCTCGTCGACAAAATCTATGGTTAACTACGAATATCCACCGCCTAGAATGGGATTATGGTGACACACCATACAAGGCAATCAACCAGATTCTTAAGCAAGCAACAAAAAATGTGGCTAGAATCTATGTGCGAGGACGTGAAAAATTGGTATTCTTACAAAGACTTTTATCAAGAACGGTCGTGAATTTGGAAAATTACA
>NW_011887885.1:200431-231915 GCF_000806365.1 Fopius arisanus | reverse complement strand
TATATCGCATTTCTCAAGTAACAGGTCATGAATTGAGTAGTGACGAAGACGAGGACGATAGTTATGATATTTCTGATAGCGATAGCTGTACCGAAGATATCAGTGCTGACGTCAAGCTAACACCCCCACCGGTACCGACAAGATTTCCAAAGCCGGGGCACGATGTTTGTGGAAAAGGAAACGAGAAGCATATCGAAACAGTCATCGTATGAATACCCAACAGCTACTCGCTGCCCTACCCGCGACCAATCTCACCATCGGAGGAGTATTTCCAGCAGATAGGATTCCCTATAAATGGACCAGACCTTGTGCAATCATCGCAAATACCGATGATTCCCATCAACCAGGAACACATTGGATCGCGATGTACTCTGACCACGCGGGAGAGGGCACGTACTTTGACAGCTATGGAATTCCACCGAGCGATTGCAGATTTACACAGCGACTTGGCAGAAACTGCCGAAATTATAAATACAACCATAAACAACTCCAGAGCTACACAAGTTCTGTTTGTGGTCACTATTTGTTGTTGTCTTTCACTGGCTTAGTGATGGCTTCTCTTTGTCAGCTTTCTTACGGAAATTCTCGAATAACCGGGAACGTAACGATCAGCTCATTGTAAAAATGTTCAAGAAAATAATGAAAAATAAATCGACAAGTAGATTTAAGAAAAAATTTGTAAACCTATCCGGTAACGGATCAATTCTTCAAAAGTGTGAAAATAAAGAACTTCCTATAATGTGAAATTTATCAATTTATTTCATTTGGAACCGCCTCAAAACCGTCTCTCTTTCTTAAACTATTCCTCAAAGCACCTGCTATTGTCTTCCAAAACCCTCGTTTTTGTTCACTTGTTGAGGGCAATGACCCATGCCCCATTGAATGGATGATGTCATGATGGCCCAGATGTGACAAACACAAGACCAGTCCGGCAAAGGCATGGAGCCCACATTCTTTAATTGTTGAAAATACCTCTTGAGCCGTTTTCTCACTGTATAAATCGTTCTGAAAAAATCACTTGTTTGAAAAAAAAGAAATTAAATGTGATGATTTGACATACCATCCAGTAATTCAGATTACAATTGTAATGGTGAAATACACCATGTCGGAACAATAATGGAAGAAGGGCTGGTATATAGACATTACTTAAGCATGTCCCAACACTCGTCAATACGCTGCTGTTCAGGGTACTCCATCTCTATCCACCGTATGGGCCTAACTACAATTCCTGTGTACGTGTTCGAATATTTCAACTCACCAGAAGGAATACCCTCCTATCACATCACCATGGAAAGAGACAAATACGCAATGTGTTTTTTCATACTTTCATCCGTTCTGGTTTTAAGTGCTGCTATACTGATGCTTTTTTGGATTATTTATGTTGATCAAAATTATTATCATAACGCCTTTTCTGAAAATGTAACGGAAATATGGAATAAAACACTCTGAAAAATTAAAAATGCATACATGTATTCATTTATTTACAATCGCATTCCTACCACCGGAAGCAATGCCCCAGCACATGTTTTTGATACCACTTGTGTGCACTCAAGATAAATAGTCTGATACGTGTTTCGGCAGTCTGCAGATTCCTTCCTTACTGACCTCAGCCCACTACCACCCACCGCCATCACTGTGATAGCGCTGGCGATAGCTGTTTCCCGATTCCGAAATCCACCCAGCTGTGTTAGGGAGACCAGGGCCGACGTACAGGCGTTCCAATTGGGTGGTTCTGAAGGGCGCCGTCGACTTAGACCAGGGACCAACGGCTAGCTAAAAGGACTAGCGCCCCCGGGATCCCGTCGAGTTGAATGGTGGCTGTGGGATAACGGATGACCCACAGTCGCTGAGATGCTCAGACTACGGGGAGAAGGCCCTGCGAAATTTCAGGGCAGTTAGCGTTGAGTGCTGGTGTCGAGCGGATGCTTTAGGAGCTCGGCATCAGTTGGTGGCAACAATCTCGTTTGGGGGTTGTGATGGGTACGTGGTCCCAATCATCAATTGGGATAGCGAAAGAAGGGAACGCTTACGCGTCCCCGACGAGTGAAATGGACTACTTCGTGGCTGTGGAACGAATGCTTTCGGCCACAGAGGTCCATCTCTATGGTGAAACTCATGGTGTTGGGGTGGATTACGGGTTGGCAATCGAGTCGATCCCCGTAGGCCCAATTGCACGTGCCTCCATGGGAAGTAGCTTTGGATTTGGCGCGCGATGAGATTGCTTTTACTAAGCATCCTCGAGTTGGGGTGGGCATTAGGTGGGTGAGAAAGGTCTCGGGATACCTATGTCGCATGTGCCTCGAGATGTATAGCGCCCGGCTGGGTGAGAGGGATTCGCAGGTGATCTGTGTCTCTTTCAAGATTGAGCCACCCCGGAAGAGAGAAGAAGACGTGTGAGAGATCGTCACATCCCTCTGCAACAGACCTGGGGAATACGTTCCCCAATAGTTCTCTTCGAACGACGCCGCGAGTGCGGCTAAAGTCGTTAACCAGAGTTACTCAGACGTTGGTGAATCTCGCCCACTCTACCGTGTCATGCTGATGCTGGCTCGGCATGGGACACTCGCCACGGAATGTCGGCGGAGTAGACGAAATTCCTTCGCGGCTGGTTTTCGTCAGGTTTTCCAGAAAAACCTGGCTGGCGCCCAATCGTGAACTATAGAGGCGGCAGCCAGAATAGTTCGAGGAGTATCCCGGCGTGTTGACCGGGCAAAAATCCTCTTACAATCTACAAGATCTGCCTGATATGTTTCATCCAACCCACGAACCTGAACGCGTTGTCCTGGCTAGTTTCATTGAGATGGGTGGTAAGTTCCTCTGCTATTGTTGACTTCTTGATATCCATTTTCTGGTGGGTCAACCTTCATAATTGCATATTCGTGTAGTCCTATTTTTTCTCGACCGCCCCGAAACATTTAGTAACAGCACTTTTCAAATCTCTGATGTTTCTCCCTTCGGCTTCCAATTTCTACACAACTGTATCACGTTCAGCTTTCAGACTTTTATTTAAACTATACTACGAAAGAGCATTAGAATCCACAACTGGATCAGCAATGTCATATAACCTTTTACCCTCTGAACTATAATCCCTTTCAGCAGGATGTTGAAATCCATCAACTGGTGACCCTCTCCCTCCGACAGCTGTGACCATGCTGCCGTGTTACAACTGTCGTCTAAGCACAAAGACACATATGATGAAACTGAGAAGTTTGACACGAGTGTAAACTGTAATTTCTAATTCCAGCGTTACTTAGTTTTTTTGATAATGGGGAGACTTCCATTAGAGTGATTGGGGTTGACGGTAGTTTGAGATACCGTGAGCAAGTGGAAGCTATCCACCAATTTGGCTTGTCCCAGTGAATATAATGCATTTTCCTGGACAATATCATTGAAACCGCCATAAACTCTGGTATTACCCCTGTACCACTTTATTCATACTGTCTAATTAGAGGTTCGATGGTGTTTATAAATTCTTTCGAGCGATTTTTGCATCTCACAGCCTAATTTCAATGATACTGCAATCGATGCGCATTCTTGCAGCACAGAATTTCACCATAGCGCATTTGATCTCTTGATATTTCTGGATTTCTATGAAATATCAAAGATACCAAACTTGAAGTCACGCGAAACTCCTTGTCAGCAATAATCATTGTATTCCTATTAAAGCTCACAGCAGCATTTCTGCTGCTCCATTGGTGATCAACCCTATGAACTCCCAATTCGGTATCCAGAACATGCTGAGGTGCACCAAAGAACATTCCCCACGTCAGTTTGAGCGGATGATTCATGGGTCGCGTATATGGGTACTGAGGCCGCCGTATTATTGGAATCATCATCTCGACGACGTGACGGTGGAGGAATACTAGATGGAATTTTGTCCCCTTTCTGTGTTAACCTAGTATCCACAAAATTGTCATTTTCCAAAAATTAATTAAAATGTTCAGAGTTACTCAACTTTTATGATAAATTATAATCAAGTGTAAAATAATAGCCTTTATTCATCACTTTAAAAGACTCAACTACAATTTTTGATGTCTGCAACGAGACTTGATTCTTTATATGAATTTTATGCAGATACGAGTTTTTGCGTTGAACTTTTTAGTAATATTTTTGCATATACGAGGTTTTAAATAAAAAAAAAAAATTTTATATCATTGACGAAAATCATATGCAAAACTCTCAAATAATTGTTATTTTATGATTATATTTATTCATTGAAACAATAGTATGTTATTTTAACTCAACATGGTATAAAACATTTAATTATTCAAAAATATATTTACAATTAATTAAGTAAATAATGAATTAACAATGATAATTTAAAAAATTTTAAAAATAACTCAAACAGATAATCTTCCAATTTTTTAAAAATTATTCTTCTACATTAGACTCGACCTTTAATTGATCATAAAAAATATGATAATCTTGAGGGAGTAATCTTCCCAAACTTTGTAAGTCGTTGAATTTCCTTGTCTTAATAGAAATTGGTCTTTTGTATAACGGAGTAATAATATGTAAGAGTATTTTTCCCGAGTCAACACCCCGGGATAATCCTCAAACTATTCTGGCTGCCGCCTCTATCGTTCACGATAGGCCACTAGCCAGGTTTTTATGGAAAGCCTGACGGAAAAACAGCCGCGAAGGAATTTCGTCAACTCCGCGGACTTTCGGTGGCGGGTCTCACAATGCCGAGCCTGCATCAGCATGACACGGTAAAGTGGGCGAGGTTCGCCAACATCCGAATAACTTCGATCACTAACTTCTGCCGCGCTTACGGCGTCGTTATCGATATCTTTCGGGGAACGTATTCCCCAAAGTCTCGTGGAGGGAGGTGGCCATCCCTCGCACGTGGTACTCTCTCCTCTGGGGTGGCTCAACCCCAGACAAGACACAGATTGCCTGCGAATCCTTCTCACCCCGCCGGGCGCCGAGCTTCTCGAGGCACATGCAACGCAGGTATCCGGAGATCTTTCTCACCCACCTAACGTCCACCCCAACTCGAGAACTCGGTAATAGCAATCTCATCGCGAGTCAAAACTAAAGTTACTTCTCATGGAGGCGCGTGCGACCGGACCGACGGGAAACGCCTTGAATCCCAGCACGTAGTCCACCCCAACACCATGGGTTTCGCCCTAGAGATTGATCCTGTAGCCTCGGACTCTCGTCCGTAGCCTCAAAGTAATCCATTGCACTGATCGGGGACGCATAAGCGTCCCCTTCTCTCGATATTCCAAGATTCCTTGGAACCATTCCTTGGATTATTGCCACCAATTGATCCCGAGCTCCTAAAACATCCGCTCGAGACCAGCACTCAGCACGAACTGTCCTGAAATCTCCCAGGGCCTTCTCCCCCTAGTCTGAACATCTCAGCCACTGTAGGTCATCCGTTACCCCACAGCCACCAATCAACTCGACGGGATCCCGGGGGCGCTAGTCCTTTCACCTAGCCGTTGGTCCCTGGTCTAAATCGACGGCGCCCTTCGGAACCACCCAGTTGGAATGCCTGTACGTCGGCCCAGAAGTCCCTAACACAGCTGGGTAGATTTCCGAATTGGGAAACAGCTATCGTCAGCATCATCACAGTGCTCCGAGACATGGTCTCACCCTACCACGTTTCTTCCCACTATGTGATTGGTCTAATTTACATTCGGAGTGGCCTGATTGGCCATCGTCCGATGTTCCACTCATGTTTCGCTCAGCTATTTCAGCCGACGTTAGATGTCGTTCCTTTCGCCTAGTGACTTTTCCAGGATTTTCTCTAGTAACGAGAAAAATCTCGTTACACACCCCTCTCCCTAAGAGAGGTTTCGACCCGAAATCTGTTGCTTCAGATCGCTACTTCTGGAGAATTTTCGTCCCCTTTTTCTGCAATCGAGGAATCGTTCAAGGCTTCTTTATAGGGCTTCATGTCCACTATTGAGGCGCCTTTCGGATTCCGTCCGGCTAAGTCAGAGACTTCGTAGAAGTTTCTGGGATGCTTTTTCGTCACCACTAGTGGCCCATTGAATGGTTTATTCAACGATGCCGAGCGGTGCTTGGCAGCATTCGACAACTCGTGGTTTCGAACTAGAACTAGTTCTCCAACCGCGAACTTCTCCGGCGCAAGTGACATGCTTGCGCCTGGCGATCGTTGGCTTCTATTAGGGCGTGCCTAAAAGCCAATCGGAGGGTATCGTGTCGTTTCATACGCTCTACCGATGCTTCTGTGGGGGTCTCTTCAACCTCCACTTCACCTTCCAGTTTTCTCCGCAATGAGTTGGCTGGTTCCGGCTCTCGTGCGAGGTTGACGAAGGCCGGTGTGGCTTTCAGCGAGCTATCTTGGGCTGTATTGTACGCAGATCTAAATGCGTCCAAGTGACAATCTCATTCTCGGTGATCTGTCACCACGTCAGCTCGTATCATCGCGTTTAACGAACGTTTCACTCTTTCGGTGGAGTTCGCTTGTGGATGATACGGTAGATTCGTTCGATGCTTCATGTTGGTTGAAGCTGCGAGCTCTTTCATGTCCTTGTTTACGAACTCGGTACCAATATCGATCAGCAATTCCCGAGGAACTCCCCATCGATAGATGATCGTCTCCTCTAATGCTTTCCGGATTGTTGCGCCCGTTGCTTTGCGTAACGGCCGAACTTCTATCCACTTCGTAAAGAAGTCTTGGATAACTAGTATATATTGGTTTCCCGCTATACTGCGTGCAAACGGGCCCATTATATCTGCCGATATACGTGACCATGGCTGTTCGATTGCTCGAGGTCCCATTAGTCCTATCGGCGTCTTCTGTTGCACTTTGCAGCGCTGACATTCGTGGCACGTACTGATGTACGTCATCACGTCCTCAAACATCGCTGGCCAATAGTATTGGGTGGCTAGGCGATGGCATGTCTTATCGGCACCTTGGTGTCCGGCGTGTGGTGTATCGTGACATTCACGGATACCTCCACGACGCAATTCTCGAGAGAGGACTAACTTCCACTCCACCATTTATCATTGGTTTCCGGTACGGCTGTGAGTAACTCTGCCACAGCCTCGGGGGCACGTGATAAGTCATCTGGTACGTGATGTAACTCACCTTTCCGGTGTATGATTTTATAATCGTACTCTATCAGCCTTAGATTCCATCTCGCGTGTCTTCCGGTGGGGTCCTTCATGTTATGAAGCCACCGAAGACTGCTGTGATCCTTTATCACCGTGAAGGGGTAACCTTCCAGATAACAGCGGAACTTCTCTACGGCCCATACGACCGCTAGGCATTCTTGCTCTGTAACCGTATACTTGGTTTCGGGATCTGACAGGGAACGGCTGGCGTATGCTATTACGCGTTCCTGTTCTTCCTGCACTTGTGTAAGTGCGGCTCCCAACCCCACACTACTTGCATCTGTTTGCAGAGTACAATGTAGGGAGAAGTCCGGGCACGCTAGTGTGGGGGCTGATGTGAGGTTCTTTTTCAGCGCCTCAAATGTCTCCTGCTGTTCGGATTCCCAGACCCATGGCTGCTTCACCTTGGTTAAGCGTGTCAAGGGTTGGGCCACCGTTGCGAACTCTGGTATAAAGCGTCTATACCAGGAAGCCATTCCCAAGAATCTTCTGATTTGTTTGAGATTCTTGGGCACTGGAAACTTGACGACCGCGGCTGTTTCATCCGACTCGACTTGTAATCTTTCGCTGTTCACTAATAAACGGTATATTTCACCTCGTGGTATTTCACCTCGGCTCGGCAGAACACGCTCTTTTCACGGTTGATGCTCAACCCGTGGTCCCTAACCTTATCCAGTACTCGTCCAAACCACTCGAGGTGGTCTTGGAATGTACTTGAGACGATAATAATGTCGTCCAAGTACACGAATACGTGTGGGTACATCTCTGGACGTATTATTTTATCCAGTGCTCTTTGGAAGGTTGCAGGGGCGTTCGTGAGGCCATATTGCATTCACTCGAACTGAAACAGCCTCTTCCTGGTACCGTGAAAGCGGTGATGTCCTTGGAGTCTTCCGCTAACGGTATTTGCCAATACGCCGCACTCAGATCAAGAGTGGAGATGTAGTTGGCTTGCCTTAACACGTCAAGGATTCCGGTCATGGTAGCGACGGTGTATGCATCCTTTTTCGTTACTTCATTAACCCGACGGAGATCGATACAAAACCGATATTTCGCATTGGGATTCTTTACCATGACGACAGGACTATTCCAATCGCTCGCTGATGGTTTGATTATGCCATCGTTGAGCATGTCGTCAACCTCTTTCCACATCGCTAATTTCAAGTGATGGGAGGCTAATCTGACTCTCTGCCGAATTGGTTCGTGACCTTCCACGTCGATTCGGTGAGGTGTCAGTTGGGAAATCAGAGGACTTCCCTCGGTTACTGGAATCTTGCGGTCGAGCATCCTCTGGAACAAATTATGTTGCTCCTCTCTCGGCGTCCTGAGGCCATTACACATGGTTATGTCACAGGCTCTCTCAGCGGCTACGAATCTGAATGACTCGCTGGACTTGTTCCGGAAAAATACGGCTGGTCGTAGAAATCGATGACCATTCGTGCCTTTTTCAGGAAGTCTATTCCCATCGATGAAATCCTCGGACAGCGAGGCCAACCAGAGGGTTTCTAACTCGACTTCTCGCCCGCCAACCTTTAAGGGTATGGTGGAGGCATCTTTCACCACTTCGAGCTGGCTGTTGGCTACCAGTACTCGTCGTGGTGGTATTCTTGTCGCGGGAATGCCTAACTCCTGTCGCAAATCAATCCCCGCTTTTCCAGCGAAGGTTCGAGATGCCTCAGAGTCAACTAATCCTCGTATCTTCTCCCCATGGATACTTATATCCACGTGGAAGGCTAGTGCTTTGCCCTCTTTCATCGCCTGTTTGAGGGCTTCCCAACTTGGGATTTCCTCTGAAGAGAAACTCTTCCAAGGGTCCGTCACGTATAACGTGGGGCTTTCGCCATGTACCTTGGCCTTTGGCTCTTCGATTGGAGTCGCCGTTGGCGTTCTTGGCCTTGGCGCTCGCTCTTCAGTCTCTGGGAGTTTCTCCTCTTCCTCGACTGTGACTTCCGAGGTCTCCGGCAGCGTAATTTGACTTTCTACGCGGCCGACTCCGCGATTCCCGAATTGCACCTTGGGCAGTGGGGAAAGTGCACATTCTTTCTGCAACATACGTAACAGAAAACTGTTCTGGCTTCTGTGCATAGGCGCCAGGAGTGTCCTCTCTGGTCGCAATTATGGCACTTTAGTCCAGCTGGGTTTGGTCGACTGACGCCGGGTCTGGCGTAGCCAGTACCTCCACCCCTCCCAGAAGAGGCACCGCGACGTTGTAAGGCGTGTGCCACTTCCAGCTCTTCGAAGAAAATATTCGCTTCTTCGTCTCTCTCAGACGTTTCCAGGTCGATCTCTTGGTTAGTTATCGACCTGATCGCCGTTCTCTGTGGATTTCTCTGTGCCTTGATACATCGGTAAGCGAGGCTCGGGCAGAGAGATTCCTCTGGCTGCCTAGGGGGCTGCCACTTCTTGGCGCTTGCGTACAGGGTCTCCTGCCGGATGGCGTGCTTCTCCAATGCCTTTATAGTGGCATTGGCGCTCATGTTAAAACCAATTGGGAACTTGGGCAACGCATTGTGATACATGTACGTTAGCCTTTGTTGTTCCGGCCATGGTGGATCCGTTCGGGCGAAGAGTCCCTTTAAAGGAGCCATGAATTGGGCTACGGACTCGTATTCGCCTTGGCGACGGCTTGTGATCTCTTCGTGAAGGGCTACTTGGTAGTCCAATTCCCCGAGGTTCTCGCTAAAGGCGTGACATGCGTCTTCCTATGAGTATACCTCCACTTGGCGGGACTACGTGAGGGCGTGTCCGCTCAGGGAGCCTCTGAGTACCCCTACTTATCCCGTTTCCGGGATTCCTAAGGGTCTTCATTGCATCAGCGACTCGGGATATGAAATCTTCCACATTCTCGTTCGATCCTCCTGAGAACTGAACTCCTCATTTCAGATAATTTTCTCGGCAAGAGCGATATTCGCACTCACTCGGTACATCCGACGAACATCTCTGCTTCCTCGGAGGTGCAGGATTTCGTTCGTTGAAGGCTGGCCTTTTCCTGGCGGGAATTTGCCGTTGCCTCTCCCTTTCTTGCTCGTTTTCGAGTCGGTCATCGTTATTTCTCGTTGGGCCTATCCGCCCGCGGAGCTCTCTATCGAGGCATTGCACCTGAGCCAATAGTTCGGCTGCTGTCGCTGTCGCCTTCGTGATTTTCACCCCGGGAATCTCTTCCGTGGGTGTCACGGCGCCGCTAACATTCCTGCTGTTACGTCCGCTTCCATTTTTACTCCCTGGCGGTCTCCCTCGTGGTCGAGGGGCGGAATTTTCATCCCGTATGCCGAGGGTGCGAGCCTGTTCCACGCATACACGTGTCTGCTTTAGGAGCGTTTTCAGTGCCGCGGCACTGGCATCCTCCTTTTTTAAAGTTTTTGCAGGAAATTCCTTTCCTGACCCAACTTTTCCTTTGGCCGACAGTAATTTTTGACTGTCTAGCCCCTCCTCCTCGGATTTCTGCTCGCATTCTGAGAACTCCTCCTCCTTTTCACTACTTCCTTGAGTGCCTCGTCGATCGTCGTGACGACCGTTACTGCGAGAGTTGCCAGAGCTTCCGGCCTCGTCTAGAGGATATCTCCTCGGGTTAGTACCCTCTGGGTCTACCGCCTCCGTTCCTTCTCCTTTAGGCGATTTCTCAACCTTGGATGGATCAACTTTTGGTGCCATTTTTGGTCCCAAGTGCTTCTCGAGTTTCGCAGACGTGTTACCTCAAGCGTGTCTCGACAAGAAAGAATAACTTCTTCCCGTTTGCGGCTCTTTTTATACCGTGTTGCGGGTGGAATTTATCCCCTTAATTTTACCCGTAGCGTCACCTTCAGCTACGATTCTGATCGATTAGGGGTGAATTTTTCCTTTCGTTGGTGATCGGATGAGGTTTTTATTATTTTTCCTTATCTGTGCACCTTCGGATTTGTGAATTTTATCCTTTAGCCGACCTCTTTCGGATTCGTTTTACTGCAATTCGTCCCATCCGAATTTTAGATTCGCATTCGAACCTGTTGGTTCCATCTTTTGGCATGTTTCTAGGAAAGCGTTACCATATGATGGGTTTCCGACCTGTCGGTAATCCCGGTCGATAAGTCAGGTTCCTTCATTATCGAACGCGACCCGGGTCACTTTTCGATCGGTAATAGAGGTTTCGTCTTTACCGACTATCAGGTGGATTCGGTATCTTACCGACGGTTGGGCGAGTGCGGTACCGTCAGTAGGCTTACCTGCGAAGAGACGTCAGATGGCGCCTGCTACCCGACTTCGTGCGTTAACCACCTGTTGTGGTTATCAGCACGTGCTGGGACTGCCGAACAATTTTTCGGTTCTTTTGTGTGGGGCTTGCGCCCCGTTTTTTCGTTTTCGGAGTTGTCCAGACTCCTCCAGCGAACTATTCGCCCTTTGCGTGGAATCTTCAATCCACGGGAGTTACTTTTCCCTCTTTCGGGGGTGGGAGAGGGTTAGTGTGGTCTTTTCAGACCACTCACCTCCACCTCTGCTCAGCCCTCAAAAAAACATCGCTGAAAAAAAAAATTTAAAAAAAGTTAAAAAAAAATGGCCGTTAAGTTCCACCAGTCTGACTCAGACGGGTTTCACCTCTTCTACCGTTGTTGGAGTATCCTCCATGTTCTCCACTGGTTCTAGGGTGAGGTGTTGAGCCTTTCGGCGCAACTTCCTCAGCTCCTTCCTCCTCGCCCTGGCCTCCTCTGATCTCCTGGAGGTCTTCGGAGTCCTCGGCGTCCCACTGGGCCTCTCCGGGGGTGGCCTCTCCTCTGCCTTTTCCCTCTGCCGGAGTTTTTTGGCCTGGTCCATGGCCTTGAGGATGTCCCGAGGGACATTCCTCCCGAACTCAGGGATCCAGGGTCCACGTGCCTTTTTCTACTTTTGGCAGATCAGACACTCCCTCCGTTCTTTTCCGGGCCTACAGTATGCGGTGGGTGGTTCCCGGCACTCCTTGCCGCTATGTCCTGGTTTGCGGCAGTTTCAGCAGTCTGGCTGGCGCAATCCATGGGCGGTTCTTCTTCCTCGCTGATTCGTCCTCACTAACTGCTCGAGGGTAGCGTCCGTCGACATCATTAACTTTGGGCACAATGACACCGAACTTTTCTCACAAAGGAGCACAAAAATTTCCGTCCGCAAGGGTCAACGGTTGAAACGAAAAGAATGTGTCCCGTAGCTATTTCACAGGACTCCCGGAAGTCCTGAGTGGGGAGATAAGGGCTGATCTCAATTAAATAGATCGCCACAGGTGGTTCCCCCCGGTAACATTTGACCGATATTTACATATCGCCGCGCTCTTTAAATGCATTTAATGACCTGTACATCATTGGCATTTAAACTTTGACGCCCTCAAAGGAGTGACTCGTCAGGTGGCACCCTGTGATGGGGAAAAAGATTACTATTTATTACCTTAGTCAGTAATGTCGCTCACTCTGTGTTCTTCGTTTACCCCAAGAGTGTCTTCTCCGTCGGATGGCGCCACCAATACGATATTTGCGTAATTTGACGGTAGTTCCGACGTAAAATAAAATAATAATAAAAAAAAACCAATTTCCTGGCGTCGGGGGCACTTGCCCAACACACAAAAATTGTCCGCTCGTTTTCCACGCCCAAATTGGTCCCCTGGGCGGAAAACGGCTAGAACCTCTTTTTCGCAAGAAAACGCGGTCCCTCGTCGGAGAAAAAATTTTCTTCCCTCAATCCCGAACTGTTACATTTTCCTATGGGAAAGAAGACTCCATCTCCCCTGTACGACTCTACGCCGGGTGATGAGGAGAGTGATGTACCAGATTGATGGGAAATCCTCTCCTTTCAGTAAATGTTTCTATTCGAGAGGGTGACATTTATTATATTTAAATGATAAATCCCACTTACGTGTTACACTTGGCTAACGACTCTCTTCCCAGTTCTGAGGGTGAGTTCTTCTCCACGGTCCTTTCTGAGACAATGCTCCCACGCTGTCGAGGCAATTCTCCCCCGGGTGATGAGGAGAACCACCCTTGAGGCGCGTAAAACTCTCTCCAAAATTCCATGGACTGCGTTTCCGGACAGTTTCCGTGGAAATTCCTGGTTGGTTATCATATGGATAACGGCTTCTTCCTTTTTTTCTATTAGGCAATACTTTTTTGTTATTCTTTGTGACTAGACCCCACGTTGGGCACCATTTTGTAAGAGAATTTTTCCCGGGATAATCCTCAAACTATGGCTGCCGCCTCTATCGTTCACGATTGGGCGCCAGCCAGATTTTTCTGGAAAACCTGACGGAAAAACAGCAGTGAAGGAATTTCGTCAACTCCGCGGACTTTCGGTGGCAGGTCTCACAATACCGAGCCAGCACCAGCATGACACGGTAGAGTGGGCGAGGTTCGCCAACATCCGAATAACTTCGAGCACTAACTTCTGCCGCGCTTACGGCGTCGTCATCGATATCTTTCAGGGAACGTATTCCCCAAACTCTCGTGGAGGGAGGTGGCCATCCCTCGCACGTGGTACTCTCTCCTCTGGGGTGGCTCAACCCCAGACAAGACACAGATTACCTGCGAATCCTTCTCACCCCGCAGGGCGCCGAACTTCTCGAGGCACATGCGACGCAGGTATCCGGAGACCTTTCTCACCCACCTAACGTCCACCCCAACTCGAGAACTCGGTAATAGCAATCTCATCGCGAGTCAAAACTAGAGTTACTTCCCATGGAGGCGCGTGCGACCGGACCGACGGGAAACGCCTTGAATCCCAGCCCGTAGTCCACCCCAACACCATGAGTTTCGCCCTAGAGATTGATCTCTGTAGCCTCGGACTCTCGCCCGTAGCCTCAAAGTATTCCATTGCACTGATCGGGGACGCATAAGTGTCCCCTTCTCTCGCTATTCCAAGATTCCTCGGAACCACGTACCCCTCATAATCCCGGCAGGGATTATTGCCACCATCTCATCCCGAGCTCCTAAAACATCTGCTCGAGACCAGCACTCAACGCGAACTGTTCTGAAATCTCCCAGGGCCTTCTGCCCCTAGTCTGAGCTGTTGAGTCTTTACTAAGTTGAGTCTTTACTGTTTCTCTGTTTTTTGGCGACAATAGTGAGATTCCATTTTTGGTACGTTAATTAAAAATGTTTTGACGTGTTCTTTTTTCTTTGCGTCGATCTTAGCAATTTTTTTAGTCAATTTTCCTTTTTGAGAAATACCGAAACCGTTATTTTTGTTTATCGAATTGAGTACAGTCCATTCACCTGAACTGAAAGTATTTAAAAACATTTTCTTGCACACTCGAACATTCTGGTTATTTATTTTCAAATTAATATTTATATAATAATTTATATAAAATATGTAATTGATGTGTTACGGCGAGACTTGTCATTTTTTGGTGTTCTGCGAGCTACAGAAGATTTTTCCACAAGATTAATGGTCATAGTTTTACGTTCTTTCCAATCTAAATTTTTCCAAAAAGAAATGAAAATTTCTTCTCTCGGTTGTTTTTTAATGACATTGCCATTAAAAATTTAACTTTTCACGCACTTATTAAACTCACATGGAGGTTTGAGTCGGCGTTTTTCTCTCTTTTTTGATCCTACTGGTTTATTCTTTACGTGTTGTTTACTACAGTACGCCTTTCCATTCAGACGAGCTCGTTTGACTTTATTTGCTTCCCACTTGTCTGGTTTTCCTTGTCCTTTTTTCTGTCGTTTTCTTTGAATTTTTCCCGAGTTTTCATCCAATTTTTTACTTATGTAATTTGAAACAGCTGAACTTAGCGAACTGACTTCTTGTGAACACTGATTGAAGCTCAATGAAAAACTGCTATGCCTTCCGGAAAGACTATCAATTTTGTTGTTGCATTCAACAAACCATCCTGTCTTCTCATCTAAAATATAATTAGAGTAATCTTGAATATTGCTTTCTTGAATTATTGAATTCGATTTTCGAAGTACGAAGAGACCTGTAGTCTCATCAAGAACTATATTTTCGTCACTCAAAGTATTTAAATTATTGCTTGATGAATGAAAATTTCCATCGTTTGCTTGTGAGACAGAATGTTCTTGTACTGGTTGACATGAAAACATTAACGAAAATCTTCTTCGGAGTAAAATGAAAATTTATCATATATTATTTTTATCTAACAAAAAGTTTTATATATTGGAAGAAATATTACTTACTTATTGCATATGATTTTATTCGGACGTATAAATGAAAAATAAACGTCAATCAACAAAATACAGACAAATTTAGTGTCAACATGTTTACAAACATTTAGTAATAGGAAAATAACGCCATCTTAACATGTCCCGCGGTATTTACAGTAAATACGCGGTTTTTAAATTCGACCATGTTGATACGAAAAAAATCAAAATTCTTTAAAAAACAATCTATCATCAATATGAACATTTTGTGTTATGTTTTACGTAACAGAAGTATTGAGACGTGTTTTTCAGTGAAAATCTCATTTTCGAAAAAAATGGAGTTACGAGGTTAACACAGAAAGGGGACGATTTGCTGTTCCTAATCATCTGCGCTCTCCGCCTCCTCCTCCTCCTCCGCCGCTTTGTTCACAATAATATTTTAATTTCTTTTCTCTCAATCTGATTTTCAATTCTTTTAATCATTTTCATCTTCTTGATTGCGCCTTGATCGATCAATTTCTCAAGAGGAGTAATTATGGGTTTCATGCATGGCTCACTTCACAGTATCTTTATCGATTTTTATCGTTTGCCTTAGCAATGTGATGCAAAATGTCAGAGGCCAGTAGATAAACAAGGCCGTTTCTGGATAAAGAGAAGGGCCATACCGGGTTCTGACTAATCGTCGGTCGGTAATGTCGACTTGATCCTTGGTTTCACATTTTCGGGTCATAGGTGGGCGGGGCGGGGGGAGATACCCACCATGTGATGTGTAACGAGCATTGGGGATGCCCGTTAGAATCTCCAATAAAATTTAGAAGTAGAGAGAGAGCGAGACAAATAAATTACGGGTTACGTTTAGGAAAATTAGGATTCCCCCCTTTCGGGGTGGTTTAGAGTAGGTTAAGGGTGAGAGGAATTTTTAGAGGGTGATAGAGTAAGCCCTCCGGGTCGGGTAGGTCCGGCTAAAAAGCCGGCGCTCTATGAAAAAGGGTTCTAGGGATTAATTGGTACGGGTGGAAGGCCGTACGGGGTAAAAATATTAACAACCCCGACGGATTGCCAAAGATTGATTACGGGTGGAAGGTCGTACGGTGTAGATTCAGTCACTACTCCTACGAATTGCCAAGACTGAATACGGGTGGAAGGCCGCTCGGGATAAAATCAGTCGTTATCCCGGTGGATTGCCAAATAAATTAAGGGTTAAGAAAATAAAATTAGGTTTAAGAATTAGGAATAAGGGTCTTTTAATTCCGAGAATCCCGGAGAACCGATCCGGACAAAGAAATTAGGGCAATAGATAAATTTTAGGATTGAGCAATTAATTCAAATTTGAATTAATTCCCCCGCGAAGGGCTTGGCCCATGATAAGGTAGAGGGATCCACCAATCGACATCCGATCGATTGGTAGGCGTGATTAGGGGGTCAGCGCAACGCGACACTGACTTCCGAAAATAAGTCACACATTAACCGCGAGAACATACGCACGTGAGTGATAAGTGAGGCTCCCAGGACGTGACGAGAGTGATATAGTGTACCACCCAGGACACCAGGACAATTAGCTGCAGCCAGGATGGTCCTGAAGCGAAAAAGGAAGGCAGCGAGAAGATCTACCCGGAGTTTTTACGGTTTTATTTAAAGATTTTACCCCTTCTTTTGGCGGCTCCCCGATAATTATTGGCGGTTATGAGATTTTTCCGAGCCATGGAAATGGCATCGGTTGTGTCCCCCAAGTTATGGGTGGTTTTGAAGGGGTTTGTGGAGGGTTTTTCCGAATAATGTAGGCCTGCATTATCCCCCAGTGCGGTTGAGAGGTCATTGGTGTAAATTGTGGGATTTTGAGGGTATTTTGATGGTTTTTTTTGGGAAAAGTTGTCCACGGCAAACGAACAAGGCCAGTGGTTCTCCCTCGTAGCGCAATCGAGGTCGCCAACGAGCGGTTATGTGCAACAGGTGGGGAATCGCGCGTTAAATTTCCTCGTGGATATTAATTGGTTCAACGGGGCTAATTACGCACCCTTAGGCTTAATTTTTCGTGAGATAGTGGGGAATAATGTCCCGGGCCGGATGGTTCAGGGTTTCCCGGAATCTGCTGAGCGGATTCCGAGTTATCGAATTTTAAGGGAAGTTAGATTTATTTTGTGGGATTTTCCTCGCTGCTAACCGAGCTGTGAGGCATAGTGCCGTCTCTCTTGTTCTCTCTCTCTCTCTCTCGCTCGCCCTCACTCGTTCATGGTCCAATTCCGGGAAATTATCGATTTTCCGGGCGAAAATAATATTTCGGTTATTCCTCGGGTTATCGCCGATCGATAATGCTTCAGGCCGCATTCCGATGAGATTATTCTATAAAAAATCACAACAAAAATTTTGCGAAAAAATGGCGCCAAGTCGACGTGAATCTGATCACCTCCAAGACAGAAACAAGGGACAATTACTGAATAGTTGAAATCACACAGTAGCCGAACTGATTATGATATAATCTTATTTTTAAAAAAACATGGAAATATTAAAAAATGCCAACTTTATGCTGACAGTGTCTACTAGGACAATTTTCCGCAGTTTTGGTTCCGATTGGAAAATGGATTATTGTTAATCAAGGCTTTTGTCATTCCGGCTGAAAGACAGTATTTTACGGCTGCGTTGCTTTGCTTCGCGTCCACGAAACGCTGACTACGGCTGTTATGATAAAAAATAGTAGGCGTCATACGGCCAAAAAAAATTTGTCGACCAATATGATTGTTGCAAACCTCATCTTCGCTAGAAAAGTTTTTTTCGACCTAATGACAAAATATACTGTTTCAAACCCCGTCCATAGGAAATTGGTTCGGAAAAAAGTCAACATGGCGCGCCTAATTTTTCCCCTTCAATTCAATGAGTATCATTACATTGCCGGGAACATAGTAAAAAATTACAAGTATATTTTAGCATTTCCTTAGCAAGTCATAAATTCGTAAGTGGATTATTGATTGAATGCATCGATTGATAATTACGTAATGACTTCAGTCGTTACGGAGATCTTATCATGTATAAGCACTACATCTCATTTAAAACTATTCACTGATGATCATCGTCCCCTACTCTTTGCCGTTGTCTAAGAATGCGAGTGTGCCACCATGCGTCGCTTATGAACGCGCCATCACACTGACGGGTACCCACTCTCCTCATACCGATATGCTACTTGACGTTCATTTGTGAATAGGTTAAGGACACTTCAGGTATACGGAATCCAATTGTTGATATAATAAGCTTAATCAAATCTCAATAGTTTTGGCGTTTTGCCAATTAGCGTGCGAACTCTAGCTTTGTCAATCATTCACTTCCTACGAAGTATGGTCATTATCGAACAGCCCGGCGCGCCAAGTTGACTTTTTTCCGAATCCATTTCCTATGGACGGGGTTTGAAACAGTATATTTTCTCATTAGGCGGAAAAAAACTTTTCTAGCGAAGATGAGGTTTGCAACAATCATATTGGTCGACAAATTTTTTTTGGCCGTATGACGCCCACTATTTTCTGTCATACCACCCGTAGTCAGCGTTTCGTGGACGTGAAGCAAAGGAACGCAGCCGTAAAATACTGTCTTTCAGCCGGAATGACAAAAGCCTTGATTAACAATAATATATTTTCCAATCGGAAATAAAACTGCGGAAAATTGTCCTAGTAGACGCTGTCAGCATAAACTTGGCATTTTTTAATATTTCCATGTTTTTTTTTAAACAAAATTATATCATAATCAGTTTGCCTACTGTGTGATTTCAACTATTCAGTAATTGACCCTTGTTCCTGTCTTGGGGGCGATCAGATTCACGTCGACTTGGCGCCATTTTTTCGCTAAATTTTTTTGTGATTTTTTAAATTTAATATATATATGATTTTTTTTTTAATTGTGTGATTTCATCCATGCAGTTATTGTCCCATGCTTCTATCTTGCGTTTAAATTAGCGTCCAGTTGGCGCCATTTGTTCACAACATTTTTTATGATTTTTTTTTTATGTTAATAATTACCAAACAAATGATGCAATCAAAGTATTGGTACCTGATTTAAGCCTCTCTGACATGTGTTAGTTCATCATAGTAATTTTCCTCAACGAAATATAATTTAAATATTCATGTTTTAGTTTTTATTCAGTCATTCAAGTTGATTATTGAAAAATATCACATAAAAAATTTAAATTTGGAGGTAATATTTCAATTCAAACATTAACACTCGATTCCAATTGTTAAAAGGTAATTCACAAATATTAGGTTATTTACTTTCGGTAATTAATTAAAGATTAAAAGGCTCGAAGATTGATGCACGGAAAATTTTTAATTTAAAGGATTAAATTTAGGTGCAATAGTGAAATTAAATATGAACAATTGATTCCAATTGTTAAAGGGTCATTAAAGGGACAAACATTAAATTGTCTGTTTATTTAATTTATGATTAAAATGTTCGTATTGTAAATATTGAAAAATTAAGTGAACTAAAATGTTTAATTTGGTTGTGATATTCAAATCATTAAATTATTAACAATCGGTCCAATTGTTAAAGAGTAATTCACAAATATTAGGTTATTCAGGTAATTAATTTTAACGGAACTAAAATTTCTAATTTGGTTATAATATTCCAATCATTAAATTATTAACAACCGATTGCAATTGTTAAAGAGTAATTCGCAAATTTTAGGATATTTAGGTGATTAATTTTAACTGAATTAAAATTTTTAATTTGATTGTTATATTCAAACTAGCGTCATATACTATATGGCGCGCTATGCGCGCCAAATCGTCCACGTATTGGGGGTTATCATTGGAATATATATATAAATAGCCACCGCTATTTCCAATATAATATATACATATAGCGAATTTCAAAAAGAAGAAAGAAAAAAGTCTAAAAATTTATATAAAAAATAATGTAAAATTAAATAACTTTCATAATTTAATTTAATTTTTTTTTATAAATTATAAGAAATTTATATATTATATTATATAAATTTAGTAAAATATAATATAAAAATCAAAATATTATTAGGGTAGGTAAATCGACTCAGGGGGTGATTCTGAGTCGATCTGTACCTATAAATTTCAACATTTTTTTTTCACCCTCACTAACCCTCCAACAAGATGACCGGTGGGGTAAAAAAAAAGTATTTACAGGCGTGGGTAAATCGACTCAGGGGGTGATTCTGAGTCGATCTGTACCTATCAATTTCAACCTTTTTTTTCACCCTCACTAACCCTCCTTCAAAATGACCGATGGGGTAAAAAAAAGTGTTTATAGGGGTGTGTAAATCGACTCAGGGGGTGATTCTGAGTCGACCTGTACCTATAAATTTTGACTTTTTTTCCCACCCTCACTAATGCATTTTCAAGATGGCTGGCGGGGTAAAAAAAAGGGTCTACAGGTGCATGTAGATTGATTCACGGAATGATTAGAGCGAGTTGCGGAGTCCAATCAGTGAATTGGAAAAAAATAAAAATAGAAGGGTGAACTGAGTGCATTGGAAAAAAATTAGGGGTTGAGGGTGGGAAGAGTATGCCAGGGTTCAAAGGAGGTTGATGGTGGGATGCACTCATTCAGAAAAAATTATCGTTGACGGTAGAATGAGTTATGGGGAAAATGAGGGTTGATGGTGGGATGAGTGCATTGGAAGAAATGGGGGTTGATGGTGGTATTAGTCATGGAAACAACGAGGGTTGATAGTGCGTTAAGTCATGGGCAAAATCCCCATTTCTGCCCGCCCCACTCATCCCACGTTAAGCCCCCATTTTTTCCCATCTACTCATTCCACAATCAACCCTCATTGTTTCCATGACTGATCCCACCATCAACCCCCATTTCACCCTGATACACTCATCCAGGTTACAACCTTTCATTTTTTCTCCATACACTCATCCCAGGCTCAACGCTCATTTTTATCATGCACTCACCATCATCAACTCCCACTTGACCCTGACACAATAATTCTACCGTCAAGCCCCCATTTTGTCCCATCCACTCATCCCACCATCAACCCTCATTTCTTCCAATGACTCGTCCCACTATCAACCTCCATTTCACCCTGACACACTCACCCCAGCCTCAACTCCCACTTGACCCTGACACAATCATTCTACGGTCAAGCCCCCATTTTGTCCCATCCACTCATCCCACCATCAACCCTCATTTCTTCCAATGACTCGTCCCACTATCAACCTCCATTTCACCCTGACACACTTACCGCAGCCTCAACTCTGCATTTCTTCCAATGCACTGATCCCACCGTCAACCTTCATTTTCCCCCATTTTTTTGACCCATTCCACCCTCAACCATCATTTTTGCCAAATTAATTCATCCGACCATGAACCTCCTTTGCACCCTGGCACACTCTTCCCACCCTCAACCCCTAATTTTTTTCCAATGCACTCAGTTCACCCTTCTATTTTTATTTTTTTCCAATTCACTGATTGGACTCCGCAACTCCACCTAATCACTCCGTGAATCAATCTACATACACCTGTGGACCCTTTTTCACCCCCCCCGGCCATCTTGAGAGAGGGTTAGTGAGAGTGGAAAAGAAAGGTTAAAATTTATAGGTACAGATTGACTCAGAATCACCCCCTGAGTCGATTTACCCATCCCTGTAAAGACTGTTTTTTTACCCCATCGGCCATTTTGGAAATGAAATAGTGGGGGTAGAATAAAAAAGGTCAAAAGTTATAGGTACAGATCGACTCAAAATCACCCCCTGAGTCGAGTTACTCGCCCCTGTGGAGACATTTTTTTTTACCCCGTCGGCCATCTCAAAAGAGAGTTAGTGAGTGTGGAAAAAAAATGTCGAAATTTATAGCTACAGATCGACTCAGAATCATCCCCTGAGTCGATTTACCCTGTAAGGACGTTTTTTTTACTCAATCGGTCATATTGAAGAAGAGTTAATGAGGGTGAAAAAAAAGGTCGAAATTTATAGGTACAAATCGACTCAGAAACACCCCCTGAGTAGATTTACTCACCCCTGTAAAGACTTTTTTTTACCCCATCGGCCATCTCAAGAGAGTTAGTGAAGGTGAAAAAAAATGTCGAAATTTATAGGTACAGATCTACTCAGAATCACCCCGTGAGTCGATTTCGCCACCCCTGTAAAGAATTTTTTTTTCATTCCATCGGTCATTTTGAGGGAGGGTTAGTCAGGGTGAAAAAAAAATGTCGAAATTTATAGGTACAGATAGACTCAGAATCATCCCCTGAGTCGATTTACCCACCCCTGTGGAAACATTTTTTTTTATCCTATAGGTCATTTTGAGGGACGGTTAGTGAGGGTGAAAAAAAAATGTCGAAATTTATAGGTACAGATCGACTCAGAATCACCCCCTGACCCGATTTACCCACATTTATAGAGGTATTCTTTCTAACCCTTTGGCCATCTTGGAATAGGCTTAGTGAAGATGAAAAATTAGGGTCGAAATTCATGGAGACAAATCGATTGAGAATCATCCCCTGAATCGACTGAGATATTCTTGTAGAGACCTTTTTTTTACTCCTTCGGGCATCGTGGAAATGGGCTAGTGAGGGTGCAAAAACAGCCCATTTTACCCGGAAGCATTTTTTTATTCATCTCTTGTCATTCTCACCCCAATTTTTACCCTTTGATTTCTCTTCTCCCTTCCCCCTAGAACCCGCCAGTGTCCGTCAAAGCATCCATTCCCTTTTCATCTCTTCATTTCACCTTCAACCATGCCTACGAAAGCCATGTTTATACACATACCCCTTTCTCAATCCCAGTTTCACCCTTATACCCGGGCTCTACCCTCGCGTATCTATTTAACCCCTAAATTAACAATTTTCCCTCCCAATCCCATTTATTAATATCTTCAAATTATCCCCCCACAAGTGCCCCTCCTTCGTACGCTCCTGATCACTTCGGCCGTGAAACTCATTTTTGCCTCTCCGAGATTCAGAGGCCCCACTATCGCCATCTGCCGAATTTTAGTTTCCCTAAAATTGACAGCTGATCGCTTCGTACTCGCGGACAAAAATTACGGGCGTTCAGTGCATCGAATCTTTCCGGGAAAAATCGCGAAAAATGGCGCCGGTAATTGGGTGTCGCAAGTGAGAAGTGGATGTGTCAATTGTGGGGAGTGTTTTTATTCCGCGGTAATTGAGCCGCCATATTTTTCCCCAAACGATCGTTGGAGAATTCATCTTGGTGAAATTTAGGGGGTTTCTTTGAACGTAATTTACACGTTCATTCCTCAATTTCTCACCCCTGAGATCTAATTACCCACCCGGCAAAAATAATTATCTGTCGATTGACCCTACGATTATATTTTTTGAGGGTCTACAGGGGCGGACATTTAGTTCCCCGTAGAAGGCGTTTTTTCTAGGGAATTTCCTAGGGACATGTCTGGCAAAAATCCCTCCACCCTGGCCTTAAAGGGGAAAAAAGCAATTGAAGTTTTGTTAAGTGGTTAGGGGGGAGTTGTTAGCTGTAACATAAGACAGTAGCGCCGCCCCGGCCGCTACGCGGCCGGGACGTTGATGGAATTGCCGTTTTCAGATGCAGTTGCGAATGTTTCATGAGAATGAGAATTAATGTTTTGAAAGTTATGCATTAAAATGAGTAATTTATCCGAATAGTTCTGTGTAAACATAATTTTTCACGGTATGTGATTCTCTTTGGCTTCCGAGGTAAATTTTTAGAGAGTTCCACGAACGAACACGTGATAAGGCAACATAAAGTTGTCCATGATTGAAAACATCCCGCCTGAGATCAATTCCGATTCTGTCGAAAGTTTGTCCCTGTGACTTATTAATTGTCATAGCAAACGCCAATTTAATAGGGAATTGCCTCCTTCCAAAAGTAAAGGGATAATCATCTTCACTATACAAAGTGATACGACTAATGAAAACAATTTCTCCAGTTTTATCTCCAGTCAAGATTCGGCATTTCAGTAAATGATTCGTCAATTCTAAAATGAGTAATCGCGTTCCGTTACATAATCCTTCATTTATAGAAAGGTTTCTAATTAGCATGACGACAGTGTTAATCCTCAATCGTAATTCATGAGGTGGCAAGCATGAAGGACTTAATGTCTCTAAATATTCCGGCAGAATTGCTTCACCCATGTCTCCATTATCACAATTTTTTACAGTATTGATACTGCAATAAATTTTCTTTGTTGATTTGTCCAACAGTTCAACAACTCGACGATTGATATCATCAACATCAACATTTCTTGCTGACAAAATTGCCCATTTCGTTAATTTTTCAAATTCTTTGTTCTTAATCACCTCACCATATAATCCTTCTGCGATATCTGCATCTGGAGGAGCTATACATTCATCTGGTAGGTGTATCTCGCAGTCATTCATATTCAATGATCCGTCTCCAACAGATAGTAGAAATTGGGAAAATTCGGTTTCTTCTGGTAAGGCGCGCATATTCTCTGTCAGAATGAACTTGGAAAAGATGGGCCACAGTTGACTGAATTTGATTGATAAATTGATCAATTCACTACGAGTTGCATTTTTTTCACGGGTAGTAGCTGACGAAAATCTCCACCTAAAAGAATAATCTTACCCCCGAATGGTTTATTACTGTCTAATATGTCACGAAGTGTACGATCGACCATTTCCAGAGCATGTCTAGGAGCCATCGGTGCTTCATCCCAAATGAACATTTTGATGCTCCTTAGATAATCTGCCTCAGTTGACTGAACCTTAATTGTTAGTGATGAATCTGTGTAAATTGAAATTGGAAGTTTAAATGCCCTATGAACCGTTTTTCCATAAGGGAGTAGACTTGCAGCAATGCCTGTAAATGCCATATTACATATTTTGATGCTTTTACTTCGTAGCAAATGATATAGGGTCGTGTACACAAATGTTTTACCTGACCCACCTGGTCCATCAATGAAAAAACATCGTTCCTCCTGATCATTCTCCCTATTCAATGCCTCCAAAATTGTGTCAACAGTAAATTTCTGTTGATGATTTAATTTCTGATACTGTTCTGTACCAATCTCCTCATGTTCTTGAGACAGCATATCATCTTCAACATCATCTGTTTCTGTAATTTGGATCATTGATGGGAAAGCAGCAAGGCTTGACCTTTCCTGTGTAAGCAATGAATTTATTTGAATATAAGCTTTTTTGTGGGCCTGTGGCAGGGACATTGTTCTCGAAAAATCTTGTGATAATGCATCTTTGAATTCATTCCATAATTGTTCCGGATGAATTGGTCTACAGTGAACTAAAATACGAACGAATAATTGTCGTAACTGTCTAGGCATCATCCAAACTTCGGCTTCATGGAGGGCATTTTTCCATTCATCATCGTCTTCGATTAAGCCCAAAGCTAGGCATGTGCTCACATAACTATCATGTGTTACTCCATTGACCATTCGGATATCCTCAAAACTTGTAGCGCCTTTCACGGAGATCAATAATAATCTGAGGTGAAATAACTCAGTTTGCGTTGGGCTTATTGAATGCATACGGCCAATCGTATTGAAGTGTCTCTGACGTAATTGCTGTTATGTCCGGAGACGTTGTCAGCGTCGGAGGACAACTATTGTATAATAGAATTATTTCCCGAAAATAAGAACTAGAACTTTTGATATAAAAATATGGAAAAGCTAAGTTAGAAATGTTGAATGAAGCTGAATATTTTTATATTTTACGTTTTATTTGGACGACGCTAGGTTTGGTTTTCATTCTTACCTTGATTGTGTTGTTAATTTAAAATATTGACATAGGGATAGGAATTCAGGGATTAAGAATAATCAAATGATTCCGAGGAAATTTTATGCTCAAAAGTAATCTTCTATTTCTAAACTCTTTGGAAATACAATTAAAAGTGTTGGTTTGAATCTAGAATTTGATGTATAACACAATTTATTTAACAAAAAGGTAGTAACGATTAAATATCCATCCCTGAATAGTTCTTTATAGATTTTGATAGCTGATTACTTTGGAATTGAAAAGTGTGAAACTAATTCTTTGAGACTCACAGTTGAGCAGTATTATTATTGTAATCCTTTCTTATGGATAGGCGTGGATCCTTCGGTGACACAATCGTCTTTCTTCACCAGAATAAGAGTAGTCTCTGATCCTATTATGAATACTTCTTATTCTGCCACGTTCACCCACTTGCTTATAATTAATAAACAAAATTTAAGAGTTTTGAGAATGTCCACAACCACGGAAACTAATGAATTAGTCCTCTTAATATGCAAGAAACACTCCTACTTTCGATTCAAGGATGCAGTATCCCTGTACACTTCAGTCCGTTTAGCTATTTACTATTATTCAATAGGTTACCGCGCACTATATCGAATCAGTTGCGAATTATAGTATGGGAGGATCAGAAGAGACAGATCGATTCCGGAAAGTAATTTCCACCAAGTCAAATTATCGCTCCGACGGTTGCTTCTAGACTGCTTGTAATTTGGATTTTGGAGAGCGGATCGGTTTGTGGTGGTTACACGAATTGACTTTTAATTGGTGGAAATTATGGTGTGATTTTCCCACTTCTTAGTCTTGAAGGGAATTGACCTGTCAATTCAGCAATTTTGATAGCGCGTGATTTCGCTGGTGAGGTTCACTGCCCTGACATGTGTCATTCTGGCGCAAAGGCGAATGCACTCACGTGTATGGTGAAATTAATTTTTGATGATTTTGCATTTTCGATTTCCGTGATGGTGAAATTGAACTGATTTATTGAAAGTGGAATTTAATATTCAATGAAGGTATTTACTGTAGTTAATATTTATGAAATTGAAAAAGGTATTTAATATTTATGAAATTGCAGAAAAAACTATTTATATAAGTTTTTGGACATCACATTGCCAAATATAAATACCATTCTTCTTCAGAAATGTGTAATGACTTGGTATTTCTGAATATGTGAATTTCCTGGCATCGGGATCACGTTGATTCAAGGAAAAATACGCCATCAAACTCGACTGTTTATTCATTACTGCTCCGATCATATCTGCATTTTCAATATCTTCTACTGTGATTGTCTGTTGATTGGGCAAGTGAACTGCTAATCGAATTATCGCATGACTTCTCCCATGCAAAGAGAAATTCAAAATACGCGCACAAGCTTCGGGAGGACTGACATAACGTGTCTCAATATAATTACGGATTTCATCATGATCGATAACTCCTTGGTTTTCATCTGAATTTGAATCATGAACAACAACAGCTGCTGCATCATGTCCTTTATAAATATATTTATAGAGATATTTCACGGCTTTAATGCTCGAAACAACTTATACATTAATATGACAATTGAGTTTCATGAGTAACTCTTTATTATGAGGTACTACATTTTGATTGGTGAAAGTGGAACCATCACGACGAGTGTAGGTACAATTATCTCTGCGTCTATAATGAGGATAGCCGTCTTCATCCATGGTTGTTTGCTCACAGATTGGTTTTGGGTAATTTTTGGAACATTTTCCCTTATCATCTAAACACCAGTCGCCGCAAGGTCCATGTATCATATTCTTGATGATGATATCATGTAATCTTTCATTCTCCAATGGGCTAGTAATTTCTGCAGAAATATACTTGTCCACAATCTCTGGAGTTGTAAGTTTTGAATTCTGTTTCAGCGTCAATAACAGATGAACATGTGGCAAGCCCCGTTTTTGGTATTCGATGACAAAAACATAAGCTTGCACTTCACCGAAGAGCTTATCCTTCTTTATTATATTCAAAAGTTCCTCTTTCTTCAATTCAAAAACTCGTGCAACTATGTCTGGTCTATCCGACGCAGTCTGTCCATCATCAATACTTTCAATGATTTCTTTCCATTTCGGGTTACATGTCATTGTGATAAACAAATCAGGTTTCCCAAATTTACGAACAATGGTCATCGCATCTTGATAAGTTTGTAACATGTTGCGGGGAGATCCTTGATGTGATGATGGGAGAATAAATACTCGACCCACACGATTATTTGTTTCTGCTGCCCTTGTTGCTAGATGTTCATGCAAGCTTTCATATGAATCAGCTCTCAATTTCTTCTGTTCATTACGAATGAATTGTAATCGATCTTTTTCCATTTTTACATATTGATCTACTGTCCATTGCTGGAATAATCTCCGTCCTTTCAAAATAAAATTTGTTTCATTTCGAGATGCCATGCGATATTTAATATATACATTCCTCGTCACTCTACGAGTTCCATTAACCGAGGATATTCCACTATCCCAACCTCTTGTTCCGAATGGATAGAATAATGGATAAGTCCACGGTTCTACGTTAGGATCCATGGAACTGACGCTTTGCAGAGATTTTTCATTTTTATTATATACTGTGACGTATGACTCTGGAATCTCACCATCTGCAGTAGTTGAGAATATTGCAGCGACTTCATTGACGCGCTGAAAATTGAAGCGCCTTTTATCTAATCCTTTCTTTAGTGTGAATAATAATTGTAATTCCGGTTCTTGACCGTTATTCTGAGCAGTCATCAATTCTAGTTCTTCTCTCATCATGTGATATGTCTGTGCAAAACTGTTATGCTCTCGCATAGCTTGATCAATAGCTGCTAAAACTTCTGCATTTAAATTGTTATTTGATTGAAGCCTGTAGTCAACTGCTTCGTTTGAATCAATTATGAAAATTTGCCCATAGCTTGGCAATTCATTGGAAGCAGGATATAAAGCTGCATTGAATTGATAATAAATTTGGCCTTGAATTCTGAAACAAAAAGGACCGGGGCGTCTATTATTGAATCGTACCAAATTGGCATTGAATGAAGCGAACGAAAATGAATTATTATAATAACGAATACGTTCATAGAAATGGTTTGACATTTCATGTGTTCCGTTAAATAATTCTTCTAATATCGGTGGTGGTTTTTTAAGGGGGGGTAATCGAACTTTTCCATGACTGCAGCAATCGTTAAAGGAATTTTTCTTATTGGCTATTCGTTCAGCTTTGAAATGTTTGGCTCCACAATGTTGACACATTACATTCATGAAACCAAGATAATGCTCAGAAATATCTCTTAAAGGTGCTGTTGTACCGTCCCTTGAAGTATGAAAGGTTTGTTCAATAGCCAATAGGCCATTTCTGATTGTACTACCAATTTGTTGATTAACATTGTGAGTAGAGTTAGTAGTAACTGAGATTAAATTAGGCGTTAGGGAATAGGGATGATCAAGTAATGCATCATATGTAGTACGTTTTCGCTTTCGACAATAACTATGATCAGATAATGTACTATAAGCCGTATATTTTGGCTCTCGAAAATAGCTATGATCAGATAATGCAGCACTTGTAGCATATGTGGGCGTTCGACTATAGCTATGATCAGATAATTCATGAAGTTCAGAACTATTTCCATGGGACACAATAGTATCCGAATTATGAATCAGTTCAGATGGTAAAATTGGGATTGATTCCGCATGTGTAGAAGATTGTCCCGAATAATTAGATAGGATAGCATGAGATTGAAGATTATAAGTCATTGGGTTTTCCTCAAATGGTACAAATTCTGTGCAAGTTTGCTTTTGAATATTCGATCCAACTGATAAGATTCCTTCTGAAATGCTGATGCTTTTAACTGGTTTGCTCCTGTCAAATATATAATGCAACTGAATCTTCTTTTTCGGCCTTCCATCAACGCCTTCGTAAGACCGCTTCAACATTGTTGATTTCTGGATTTCTCTCAGTAATGATTAAATTTTTTTCTCTTCAATCAACCAAAATTTGTTTTGTTCTTGGTAGTAATCAATTCTTTTCTGTTTTAATAATCTATTTTTTCGTTCAATGTAATTCGAATTTGGATTTACTTGTTCAACTTTGCTTGTTTACCTGTTGATTCACCTGTTCAACTTTTGTTTCTTCAACTTTAAACTTAATAGTCTGGTTATCTGTGAGGCTGATTTTCTAGTTTTCTAGTTTGGTCTGGATAGTCTTATGTATCAAAATGATTTTTCTGAAGGAAAAGGAAGGGATTGTTTTTATTTATTTTATAACCAAATTATGTTTACAATAAAGTATTTTCTTCTCAAATTATGTATGTCAAATATTATCCCCAATCGTGGTTAATTTGTTATTGAAACACCTGAAAATTAAAGTATCACAAATGAAAATGACGGAAACAATTGACTGAATGGGAGAGACTAATAAATACTAAACTTACAATGACCTTTTGTTCAAAAAAAGACAATCGAAGATGTTCCCTCTCTAGTCCTTAAGATAGACCAAGTGATGCTTGCTATTCAGTTTGTAATTCACGTCTCTGACATAAAAAGGAATAATTAAATGAGAGTTAACCATCTTGTAAAAAAAAAAAATAGGGATGAGTGAGGTAAATCGACGTATTATTATGAGTTTGTGATTTGGAAGAGTCAGGGTTTTCATTTAAGTTTAAAAAATCGCGTTAAAAATGAAACAAAATCCAAAATTTTTAATGAACCGTTAACGGGTTATCAACGATTGAAAAAGATTAAAAAACGTTTGGAGATTTAGAGGTAGACAATATAGACATGTTTCTATTGAAATTGGTGTAATGGATGTGCGTTTTACCTCAGGTTCCATAAAATCATTTTCTTTTAGTAAAAAAGATTAACCTCAAAATCAAATTTTGATTTTCTGTCACCAGTGATGAGATACGTCATTCCCAGTATCTCTTGTTTTAATAATTAGGGATTAAAGAATGATGATTGCGTTGTTATTTACTGACCTGTTATTCCTTAATATGGTGATGATGGTTAATTATTGATGAAAAAACACCACAAAGCAGCGTCCCGCAGGATATCAATTCCCGTTGAGAATCTAGATTAGATGATCAAGCACTGGCCAGGCTAAGTTTTCGCTGGTGTGCGCCATCTATTATTCGATTTTTCAACTCATGACTCAGTTAGTGAATGCCGGCTCCAGGTAGTGGGCTGCTAACTTTCGCTTAAAAAAGTTTTTAACTAATAAAAACATAAAGATTGACTATCAAAGCGAATTGATCGAATATCAGTGGTCTTCAATGGACCTTCAAAGGGCCCGAATGGAGAAACTGATCAATTTTTACCTTGTATATTTTGTGACCTTGGCCGGGGAATTAAAATATAATAATTCCCGGCGAAGGCATGATATTGGGGAATTTACGATAATCTGAAAAATGAAAGGGAACTTTATGATAATTTATGGGAGGACCTGAAATAATAAGAGGGAGGGGATTTTCAATAATTACTCGGGGGGATTTATAAATTGACTGTCTGTATTCTACTCTTTACAACATATTAATATAACAAATAATTCGGGCCTTTTAACTAATAACTCGAGGGTGGGGGGTAAGGCCAACTCACTTGCGGCTACGCGAA